>NW_010264348.1:9523-12232 GCF_000690775.1 Eurypyga helias
CGCTGGGGAATGAAGGATGACATGGGTGTCTTGAGTGTGTGTGACGTGTTTTTTTTTGTTGTTGTTGCTGAAGTTTGTGTTGAACAAGGTGGTGATCTGTGGATTTTGGTTGCTATGAAAGAGGGGAGCGTGGAGGGCACTGTGTCAAGGAGTTGTGAACCATGGTAGATGAAGTCCTGAGGGAAGCCTTGTGGAGGCAAACATAGTGCTGCTGACTTATAACAACGTGACAGGAAAGGGTTCTCTTCCACTTCTGCTTGTCTTTGGCTTCCTCCAGCAGGCAGTTAGTGAGGACTTTGTATAACTGTCTCTGTGGTTCTTTGAGACCCTTATCATAATCAGCCTGACCAGCGTGGCTCCACAAAAAGAACTGGAAGGTTGGTGGAAAATATCTGTGCTATTAGCTAGTTAATTAGAATGGCCTTTCTCACGTCAAGGACCTGTGAGAGAGATACAGGACTGATACATCATCTGTTCTCATTGCTGTTTGCATCCCTGACTCCTTTCCCCACCCCCACCCTGCAAAGCATCATGTGGATTTTGGTGGCTCTGCCTAGAGCTGAGGTCCTTAACTCTGGGGCGATACCTGCCAGCACATGGGTCTGTGGTGAGGAGTGCTCCAGGTGGGTTTTAGGGTCAGCACTGCACCCCATCCTTCTTAATGGCTGGAGGGGCTGAGAGAAAACCCTTCAGCAAGAAACAGGTGCTGAGGCTTAAAAAAAAAACCAACCAAAAACCAAAATAAACCCCAGCGTCAACAGCAGAAAAGGATGGTGGTGGTTGTTGTTAACTTGATTATGTGTTCTCTTCCAAATTGGAAGCTGATGTGAGAGCCTATTTTCTTTCATAAAGCGTGTGTTTAAGAACTATTCATCCCGCCTACCTCCCAGTGTGACTGGGAAAAGATCCTGTGCTTCTCGAAAAGTAAGGGAGGTCTGTACTAGACGCTGTGTTTGCTGATAGGAGTTCTGCCATTGACTTTAAAAGAAGGGCATCAGTCCACGTGCAGAAAAAAATGTCATTTAATTAAAAAGCAGAGTAAATTAAAGCACAGTGAAGTTGGCATATTTTGTCCTACCTTCTACACTTGTGGCTATTGGTTTAGTTTTTTGAAGAGACTTTAATGCATGGGGGTATTTGATTATTTTTTTTTTTTTTTCCTTAAAGTCCCACAGGATCAGTCGCTGGTTGGGATTGGCTTGTGCCCACTGATTAATTCCTTGCGTCACTGGTCTTGAATCTTGTTGCAGTTGCTCCTGGAGAACTTGGCAGCAGCAGCAACCCAGCCAAGCTGTTATTGACCCAGAATAGCAATAGCATTGTTAATACAATAAGCAAGGTTTTCTGTGAACCGCTGTGCTGTTCTGCGGAGCTGATGAGCTGGTTAACACCTTTTACTTATTCTGCAAGGATCTGAGGCTGGAAGGGAATTAATGCAGTAGTGAAGCACGGAGAACCAAAATAGCAGTGATTCAGTTAGAGTAGAGCCAAATCTTCTTAAAATTAAACTCTGTTGTGTTAGAGACTTCACTTTTTTTTTGATATCTATATTATTAACTTCTCTGATAAGAGCAGGAAATGTAATACAGTGATATTGGAGAAGCCTTGCACATTAAATCTAAGCTATTATCTTGGGGTTGTGTGAGAAGAAAGACTCTTCATCTGTTATGTTACGGGAATCGGATGTTGCAGACTTTCTGTTACTCAGGGTTACCATGTAATTAACCAACCTAGTTTTCTGGGTAGTATTTGATTTCTTTAACTTTCAAATAGGTTGTTTGGAATGATGGGAAGGCTGCAGTACACATAAGGGCATTTGTAGTTTCATAAGTAACAAACAATACTGGTCAGTCTGGGAGATTTTGTCATGGGCAAGAGTGTTTGCTTGCAAGCTGCTGCTGCTGTTGAAATCCTGAATTTATTTTTTTATAAGGGCATTTGGTAACTTTGTGTGTAACAGGTGGGTGGTCTTCTCATAGAAGTGCTTCAAGGTTTGCTTTCTGGTTGACCTTTCTTATTGGACTGGATCTGATGCTTGAAACAGGATTGAGGTTTGCAGGCAGGAAAATATGGAGGAAAGCTGAGGAATACATACCCTGTGGACAAACCATTTCCCAAACTGAGGTCAAAGCTCGGCTGTTCACGTGCAGGTGGTTCAAGGGAGTGTGGCAGGTTGTGCCACAAAGCAGGGATAGTAGATGGGGTCATTATTGGTGTTTTTCTGATACTAGAAATAGTTTAGCTACCACTGTGTTCTGTCTCCAGAGAGGCTGGTTAATGGTACCTCCAGGGGGTACACTGCTTTGAGCCAGGAAAATGTGCTGTAGTACGCATGAGCCCGAGATGATACAGCCAAACAGGACCGCCTGTGTGGACTGGCCAGTGTGAGGGATGCTGACTTACGGACCCTGGTACAGCTGGGTTTAACAGCAGGGGGGTTGGAACTAGTTGGTCTTTAAGGCCCCTTCCAACCCAAACCATTCTGTGATTCTAGCTGGGTTTTTCTGCTCATTATTTTTTCTTCCTATATTTATGCTCCAGTAATCACATTAGAAGAGTTGTCCCCTAATTCCTCCTTTTAGTTGTGATAGTTTAAAATTTCCTTTGTTCCATTCTTTTAAGCTATAATCAGAGGAAGGCCATGAAGATGCTCCGAGGGCTGGAGCCCCTCTGCTCTGGAGACAGGCTGGGGGAGTCGGGGCTGTTCGT
>NW_010264348.1:12332-24016 GCF_000690775.1 Eurypyga helias
CCCTACCACTGTGTTCTGTCTCCAGAGAGGCTGGTTAATGGTACCTCCAGGGGGTACACTGCTTTGAGCCAGGAAAATGTGCTGTAGTACGCATGAGCCCGAGATGATACAGCCAAACAGGACCGCCTGTGTGGACTGGCCAGTGTGAGGGATGCTGACTTACGGACCCTGGTACAGCTGGGTTTAACAGCAGGGGGGTTGGAACTAGTTGGTCTTTAAGGCCCCTTCCAACCCAAACCATTCTGTGATTCTATGATAACCAGTTTGGAGATTAAGTGCTAATGAAGTTTTATGTTCCAGAAATGCTCTGGTTTTGTTTCTGCAGAATGCCAGTGTTTGTATGCCAAGGCACCCCTGAAGGGTCTTTATATTCTTCCTCTATGGACTGTTCCATGGTCAGTTTCTTTCCCCTTCTTTTTTCCCCCACTTTCCCTAGTTTCCCATACTCGTTGTCTAAAAACCCATTCAACAGCACTGATGTCTCAAGCGGTGGGTATGTAAATATTTACTGGCACAACAGTCAACAGCATCAGGAGCAGCGAAATTGCTACATCCTACCATTCAGGGAGCCTTCAAGTTCTCTCTTAGAGCGTGCCGTTGATGAGAACAGGAAAGGTTTGCAGTTTGTACTTGACTTGATGTGTGTTTGCTCTCTTGGTTCCTGTTTTGTTGCAGATGTCATTCATATAGCTGTGGAAGGCTTTATCAGCTGCGGAGGAAACTTTCCCCTGCACACATACTCACACCACTCAAGGCTGGAACGGCAGTAGAGGAAAATGGAGCCTGTATATCTCCTGGCATTTGCCTCCACAGAAATAAACAGCACAACGGTCACCCTGGCTTTGCTGGCGGTCTTCCTGGTCCTGCTGTATTGGTAAGTTACAACAATGATATGGGCTGTACATCGGACACAAAGCCTGCTGAAGCTCCCCCACATCTATAGTCTGTTATTTGTAAGGTGAAACTGGAAGATAATAGGCTAGGAGGGACCTGGAGGGGGAGTTGGTTTGGATGCAGAGGTTGAAATAAATACTTACAAAACCTATGATGCTTTTTAGAGAATTCTCTCCTGTCCATATTTTTTCTTAAGTGCTTTACCAACAAACTGCTAACAAAAATTGTCTTCAGAAGTAAGAACTTATGTCTGTTGGTTTCTTATTAATTTCTGTAGGCGTCAGGAGCATTGGTGCTGGTCAGAAAGAAGCTGAGTACTTGTTGCAGGGTCTTGTTGGGACCTCTTCCCTGTACTATGCTGCACGCTTGTCCCTTGCCAGGTTTCTTGGCTTGAAAACTGCTGCTTGAAATTCCTCTCTTGTTCTTTCCACGCTGAGTAGTGGATACAAATCAGAATAACAGCAGCCCTAATGGTAAGCACAGTAGGCATTGCAGTGGGCTGTGCTGAAATTAAAAAAAAAACAACCCTACCCTGTCCAGATAATTTATTTCAGAAATTAAATTAGCTAAATGGGGAGTGCTTTTCTAACTGTTTCTACTTGAATACCTCTTCAAATCCTGCTTTCCACTCAAAGAATGTTTTTTCTGTGTGCTTAAGAAAAAGCTTCAGGCACGGTGGTAGAAAATGAACCCCCATGAAAGCTCAAAGCTAATTTAGAAGAGAACAGTGATGGCACCATGACTTTAGCACAATTGTTGTAATGGTGTAAATGACAGATCATTTCTGCATGTTTCTTCATTCTTTGACCCTGTTGAGCTTTGTTCAACCTTCTTGTGTGTCAAAGGAGGGTCTAAAGAGACTAAGAAAGATGTTTTTTTTACCCAAGCTTGTATTTGATGAGCATTGCTTTATCAAGTGCGTCGGTGAATCTACTTTCTTTATAAGATCTGCCCTAATCATCACAAAGGTCTGAGTCCTACTTTGAATTTTTCTGGGAAAAAGAATAGCAGCCCTAGATCTTTCAGTAAAACCAAGCTGTTTAGATCCTGACCTGTGGATCTCTGAGCTGAAGGGTATGAGAGGGAGGGCAGAGGCACATCCACAGCTCAGAAATGCAGCAGATTGGCTGGTGAGATCTGGCTGCCTGTGAGACAGCTGAAAGAGCCTGATGCCTCCACGTAGTACATGTCAAGATGTGCTGAGGTCTTTGAAGACACAGAACTCTTCTGTGTACATGTAGGGTACGTTCCAGTGCATGCTTCTCCAGACCCTTGTTTTCTGGTTCATTTAAGGAAGGCTGTTCCTCCCCTTCAACTGAACATGGCAGTTCAGTGCAGAATTCAGTCTTGCCATAAACAAACCTAGCTCTAATTGCTGGCTGAAGTACAAGTTAGATGAGGCTTCTGACTGTGGACAATCAGCTGCAGAATTCAGTGTCTACCATATAAGTTTCCACAAGCTGAGTGTGGGAATGAGGTGGAAAATTGCCTTATAGTAGAGATACACAGTTCAGTGTTTCAGTTTTTTCTGGCAGAGGTGAATTTTGTGAGGGCATCAAGTAAGGGAAGCTGGAGTTTTATATGGGAAAGTGTTTTATGCTCTAAGCTGCCAATAGTTATTACAAACCAATCTTGTTGATCTACAGATACAGTTTGATTTTAAGCAGCTTATTAAATAGAGATGCATATAGGTTGCTCTTCCTATGAGAAGCTGGTGTTTCTGAAACTTGTAATGCAGAATGCTGGGCAACATCTGTGGGCTATTGGTGGGTTTGCCTGCTGGCTAAGCTATTCAGATTCATTTGTTTGATTAAAATGCAGTGACTGAACCTGTAAGGTTAATGGCTTGAAGCACATCTGCAAGTGTGGTGGTGGTTGTTCAAATCTGTCAACCTATTAATTTGAGAATCTACTTTTTATAAAAGGTTTTTTAAATTGCATGTCTGTTTAAACAAATGTGTAAAAATCAATGCATGGTCACAGCTTCCTTCATTCATAGCTGAAACCTTGGGTTCAAGGAATTATTTAAGGAATACATAAGGGGTTGCTAATAGAAATGCAGGTCCCTAATTCTAGAGAATGTTTTTATTACAATCATGCTGCATACCCAATTGTCTGGCTTTTCTAGGAGTCAGAAAACACGAGTGTTATGTGTGGCAGGAGTAATAATAAAGTAATAACTCTTCAAGTTCCTTTCACGTTTTCATTCTAAGCCTTATTCTCATTTTTTAATAACTTCTGAATTCTTCTTTTTCTAGGTTTTTCTGCCAGCGTTGTAGAAGGGCAGTTATGGGGAAAGGGAGGAATAAATATTTGCTGTTGTAAATTTTGTTGTGGTAGCAGCTTATGATTGATCAGGGTCATATTGTGTCAGCTGTTGTGTGAGTACAAAGAATAGGCAGTTTGTCCACCTTGTAGGCTGTAAAAGGCTTATAGGCTAAACAGAAGGCAGTTGAAGAAGGCAGGTAGAGAAGAGAGCCAATAGATCTAATGCACGCTAGAACTGGGCTATTGAGCTATTTTCTTAGCATGTTCTTTGTGGATGGGGGTACTCTGTGGCTTAAATGACAGCCTTGAGCTGCTGCCTGTCGGCTCACCCTCAGTCGCTGTTAGCATGTGTATTGTAAGGCCAGCTGTGATGTATCACAGTTCAACTGGCAGGTGGTATCTTGCTAAGTTGTGATAAGACCAATATCTTCACATTTTTGGGTAAAGTGAGGTCATATCAAGAAGGGAGAGAAGCCAGGGTTGATTGAGGAAGGGAGGAGAGGCTGTAGCTGCATAATAACAAACTTCTAGAGAAGATATGGGTCTTAAGAGGAGACTTGGAAAATTTTTGGTCATTTCTTTTAGACTGTTGTTTATAGTATAATGAAGATCATCAGTAAGTCTTTTTAACAAATCCTCTAACAGCACACCTCTGCCTTCTCATGTGTTGCCATCAGTGTCATGCAAGTGATGCTTGTGGTGTATTGTGTCAATTTTAAACCAGTGAAAAATTCAGTGACTATAATGTCTCAGTGTTTTTCCTCCACATGACCTTAAGTCAGCTATAAGGAGAGGTTTTTTAAGGTAGTTGATTTAATGTTGGGTGTAGAAAGAGCAGAGGAGCTTTTGAGTACATAGTCTCTTTGGATTTGAAATGGGAAGAACAAACCTGAGGTTGGTTTTTTTGGTAATCTGTTAATTTAAGTGATGCTAATGCTCATTGCAGGGTGGGGTTGAATGAGATGACCTTTAAAGGTTCCTTCTGACCCAAACTATTCTGTGATTCTATGCGCTCAAGCCTGCTTGCTGTCCTCCATTCCTCAAGAACTTAGTTCTCCACTCCCCATCCTTCCTACTTGCTCTCAGTAGGTCCAAGTCTCTTCCCGCAGACCTCATATCACAGATTCTTTGATGGCAGTTGCTACCTCATTGCTATTGTGATAGGCAATGAAATTACTGCTTTACGGACAACAAAAAGGCATAATATAGCTAAGTACCTAAAATTCAGTAATATCAGTGGCACAGCACTGAGCACTCTTAAAAAAATCTCTTGTCCATGTCCCTTCCACGCCCTGTGATTTCTACTAGCCAAACTGATTATCAGAATAGTTTTGTTTAAGAGCCCTTTCGTAATTCCAAGGACTGCTGTCTCTATTCGCTTAACCTCTGCGAATCTCACTTTCTTTTTTTTCAGGCATGAAATGAAAACAAGTACTTAAGGGAGGAGTGAGGTTAACATTTACAAATCCCAGTGATATTCTCTACTGAAAAATATACAGTAGTGTATCTATGCAACATATTGTTCATTTTCATTTCAAACATGCGCTGAGTTGGGTATCCCATGCTTGGCTGTAGCTGCAAACATTGCTTTGTGTCTTCCTTTCTGCTGTCTGGGAAGATGTTTGATAAAATGAAAGCAGGAGTTTATCTTGCTTTAAAGTTTAATGTACCATAAGCTTAGCATTATGAAGAACCTGTCACAGCATTCAGATACCTGTGTTCAAACTGGATTATCAACCCCTTGTCTAAACAAACCTGGGTTTTGGTTTTTTTTTTTTTTAGAAACATGGAGGTTGGATGGGAGGTGTTTGTTTATGTTTGTAAGGTATGTGTCTAATTGCATGCTTTCAAACATAGCAAAACATATACTAGCAGTGTTCTTGTCTGTTTCTGAAAAGCTAAATCATTCAGAAAGATGCCATTTTTACATTGAAGTAATATTAATAATCGCTTGTGTTACAGAAATGCATAGACAGATTGAGAGATTTGGGCTCCACTGGGCATAGATATTGTTCACCCGTTGCATAACAAGTCAATCCTGACCCAAAACACTTGCAGTCTCTGATGAAAAAGAATGAAAACTAAACTTAGTATTTTTTTTCCTCTGGCCTTAAGCCTAGACATTTGCATGTTGCAATTGCATTTGGATTTGAGATGCAAGAGATACTTGGGTATTGGGGACAACATGTGTTAAGAGTTCATCAGCTGGTACTGTACCTGTACTAGACCACATCAGAAGTTAATCTCGGGACGGGTAGTACTTTGGTACAGTTGACTTCAATACTATTGCTTGTTTGGCATGACATGGAACATCTTTGTTACGTGTTTGTTACATCTACCATCTGTGGTTTTGGAAAGGGCTCTGAAAGAGAAAATTTAGAGATAATCTGTCTCCAAATGAACCTTCATTCTGGTTGCGCAGAACCTTGCAATTTGGGCTTGAGTTAAGCAAAACTGAGCTCAAATAGATGTCAGGTATATTTTTTTCCAAGTAGGTGCCACCTAAAACTGTATCTTTCACCATTTTTGCTCCTCGAAAAATCAGTATTTACAAAAGATGTTTGATTGCCAGAGCTCTAGGCTAATGGTTTGAGTGCAGGTGTAGGGTGAGCAGGTTATTCTCCCTAATGCATCCAGATAATGCTTCCAGACAGATACAGTATCAGGCAGTACAAAACTTGTATCTTTTCTGAAAGGAGCACTAACTGTGGGTGGGCCAGCCTGAACTTTTCCAGCTCTCACTGCTACTGCCGAAGGCACAGGGCTTCAAGGACCACTATGGTTGGTGCATCACCAGACATGCGTGAAGATGTACAGCTCTGCTCTCGCGTCAGGCTCATTGAGTTGAGAGGCTCCAACCCTCGGCTGTTAAAGCATGCTTGCTTCTCCCGCTGGCTGAAACCGAGTACTCGGGGGCTCGTGCTCCTGTGCTGCTGCTGGGTGCTGCCAGCCGAACCCTCTTTGCTCTTGCACATCCCTCCCGCAGCGGTGGCTGACCTCAGAGCTGGGCTCTGGCCTCACGGTCCCTAATGAATCTCCCCTTGTTACAACCTTGTACCTTCTCAGTTGGCAGTGAAACCCGCATCAGGTTTACAGGGTGAGAAGGCCAGAAGTTTTGGGGTTTTTATATTCTGTTAACCCCAGCTGGTTGTTTTCTTTCCTGAAATGGCCATTATGTCAGTAGAAGTCGTTCAGCTTCCCTCCCCTTCATTCAAATGGCTTGTGAAAGCTAGAAGGATCTGACTCAACAGGAAATATCAGCAAACTGCTGTTGATGACAGAAAAAACTTAAGAGATTCAGAATTGTCTTTGTCATGCAGCTTTACATCAAGCAAATCTGGAATTCCCACTAACATGTCAAACATAATTTGATCCCACAGCTGTGCAATATATGGCCTCCTCTTTGAGCTAAGTCAAGCATCTCTAGGTGAGCCTGAGAAGGAGCAGAGTAAGCTGTTGAATTATAATTTGGAAAAGTGCCAAGCCACAAATGACTACATACTTTCTTTCTCTGAAAACAAGGTGGATCTGATCATCCAGAATGAAATTCACTCAGTGCCCTGATTATGCTGCTTTTAGGTAAAAAAAAAGTTCTCTTATTTTTGGGGGAGAGGTAGAAGAGTTTTCCATTGTTGCTTTTGCAGCTTCAGAGTTAAATTATCTGGGATGTCCTCACAGGCTGTTGTAAGACATTGGTTATTCTGATAAATGTAGCTCAACCTCTCGCCTGTGCAGCTTTGGTTTTGCTTGCTTGCAATTCCCTGCAAAACTCAGAGGCCTCTTATGTTCAGGTTTGTTTCTTTCTTTTTTTTTTTCTTTAATTTAGAGATTATGCGTCCAGCCATATTTATTTGAAGACCCTGAAGTGTACCTGGGTTTACTTTTTCCTTTTGTGAAGGTGCATTTTACCCTAACAACTCTGTAAAGGAGTAAGTCTCCAGCCTATTCATTCCTTCTGGTCTTTGTTTTTCCCTAAACTTTTTCGTGCCTCTCCCTGTAATAACCCTCAAGCACAATTTGGTTTTAGTACACGGAGATTATAGTGTTAATAGTATGTTATAGGCAGACCTACAGGGCTAGGTTAGCTTCCTTTCATGAAACAAGAATATTTACTTATCTTCTGGTATATTCTACAGATCTAGTGTCCAGTGGAGGATGCTGTGAAGCATTTTTAACGCTTCAAATTCTGCCAGGCCAGCAGGAGCTGAACCCAGCCCTTAAGGAATCCCAGTTTTGTTTTCCCTTCCTGCAGAGATTGGAATAGACTGGGTCTGGTCTGGACTGGGTTGCACAGGCAGGAGAGACTGGCAAGGGGAGGGCAAGTTACTCTGCCTTCTCCATCAGGTTTCTGCCTAGGATTCTTCTGTAGAGCTTCATTTCACTCTTCTGGACTAACGCTTTGGTTCTAACGTCTGATCTGCTGTTTGCCTTGGGGCAGGTTGCTTTATGTATCTTGGGGATATTCAGATGCCTCGCAATCTAATTTTGGGTGCTCTGAATTAGCTTGTAGGAGCTCCTGCCTCCATCTACTGACTGTATTAGGAACCTGAGGAACTTAACACGCTGCTCTTGGTGCACTAAATGGAACTGAAATTAGATGATGAAAGAAGGCGATGCAAACAACCTCCTTAAAGAGCTTGTGTGAGCAGGGCACTCCATCCCATTGCGCAGGGCCTGTCTCTTGCTGTGTCTGTGCATTTAATTACCAGGCTCAGAGGGGCTGCTCTAATTCCTCCAAACAGCGCCATGAACTCTGCTCTGCCCCAAACACCGCTCTGCCCTGAACCCCAGGGGAGTATATTGACAGTTCCTGTGACTGCCTTGCACTGGGGTGACTAGTTCTGCACCCTCATGTGCTCCAAGGGGTGTGGAGTTGTCACTCCACATCTTTCAGATGGCGAACCAGGTGCCCTGCCAGCCTGGCTGTGCTCCATCTTAAACGGAAAGTTAAATCAGTGGGCATTTTGGACAGGTGGGACTTCCTCAGAGTGCTGAAAAGTAAATCTGTGTTTTCCCTTCTCCTGTCTCCTTCAACGCTGCTCCCACCATTAAAATAAAATCGCCTATATTATTTTACACTCCTTTTTGTCTTTGCATCAGGCTTGGTCAGTAACAATGTTTGGTGTGTTTTGTCCTCATTGATGGCTCATCGGTAATTAATGGCTATGATTGCCATGCCTTCTTCCTCTGTAGGGAAGTTTTGTATTTAATGCAGCTGTCTGAAAACTACTTTAAAATAAAATATTGACATATTATTGAGAGATTGTCTTTTATCAGTTCCCTTGACATACCCAAAACCTTTAGATGCATTTTTCTATCTGTTATCTCCATAGGTTTGTTTTTGGCTGTGTTTCCCCATTGAAAACAAAGTTTACTGTTCCATGAGCTCAGTGTGTGCTAACTGCTGAGGAACAGCCAGCAGAAAGAGCTCAAAGTATTTTCTGGCTTCAATCTGGAAACGCATTTGTTTCACTTCCACAGGGATAGTCAAGGAGCTTGAGGAAATTATGTTCAATGTCTGTCTCTTCCTTCTCTCGCTTTACATGCCATTGCTTACACTGGTGACAATTTCTTTTAAGTTCTGCTTGTTTGTTTTACATGTATTTCCTATGGCTGGAGTGACTGTGCAGGTCAATAGGGATACTAGAGTTTTAATGGAGGGGTCATCTAGCACATGGTAGATTCTTCATATCCATTCCTCCTGTAGTTTCTTCCCTGCCCTTCTTTCACTGTTCTGCAGAACCTGTGGGTTTTTCGGGGAGTTTATGAAGGAATAAATAAACAAGGGAAAGGGCAAAATCTGTTATATTGGTTTGTTTCTTGGGTAGGAAAAGAAGCTGGATGCCCAGCAATGACTGGAGAAGGACTGGGAGGATTGATTGGGTGCAGAAGGATGTAACTTCATATGTATTTGAAGTGGATTATTACAGACTGAGGTCAAGTATGTTTGGGAAAGTTGAGGATGGAGGAAAAGAGCTGAACAGAGATGTATGTCATAGGGCATGGGGCAGTGGCTGTATGCTTGTGTTGACAAAGTGAAGTCTACTTCCTTGCAAAGAGTGATTCCTTTCAGCTAGTAGAAACCTTGTGATACTTGTTAGGAGTTGAGGGGTATGGGAAGGATGAAAAAGCAGTGGACTTTATGGGAGATGGGTAATTGGTAAGTGTATGATCATAAGCTCTTGCTGTAGGAATAGTCTTGGATGAGAACTATTGGCAGAGTTTTGAACCTGTAACCTTAAGTATTCTTTTAACTTATTCAGTAGCAATAAATCTGATGTAATCTGTGCATGCATGTTTGTGGTTTCTCATCCAAAAAGCTCCAAAGAGCTTTTATGTAAACACCCTCTCAGTAGAGCTATAACAAGATGAAGAGGTCATCAAGGCACGTGGTTTGAAATGTGGGAAAGACATGAAACATAGCCACCCTGGGAGAGGAAGGATCCTAGCAGCTAAAGGGTATTCAGTGTGTTGCATGCTAGTGTGAGGGAGAGTGAGTGATGGTGGTCAAGTCTGCAAGGGCCTTTTTCCAACTCTTAAAATATCATTATGATCTGCTTTCTTTCCAAAGACTTCAACAACCCTCAGTTTTAAGATTTTCTGAAATACGCATCGTGGGTTGAGATGGCAGCAATCTTTCCCAAGAGAGACCTCAGTGTAAGCTTCATGGGAGGCAAACGGAGGAGCTGTATGTTTATGGTAGGTTAGATTTCAGTGAGTGTAACACTAATGTTCTGGATTGTTTCATGTCTCTGAAAGTTATGACATATTGTACGCAGCATGGGACTCCGGGTTGCCCAAATGTTTCCTCAGTAGCCAGTCAGGTCAGAGCTCTGTCCGAGTGAGAGGCAACACAGCTTTAAGAAGAGCAAACCCCCCTTGGTGCTTTCAGAAAGACTTCCGATCCACTTTGTAGCTAACGAAGCGGGGCTGTTCTGGAGTGATGTTCAGCAGCCTTCACTTCTAGATAGGTATCTGGCCTGTGGTCTCTCATCTCCTGTTAAGAGCTAAAAATAGGTGGTGCAAAAATAAAGGATCTTCGGTTTTGTGATAGCAATTCCTAGCTACGGCAGTAAACCTTGAGCCTTTCAGATCTCAGAAGAATAGCATTTTAAACTTTGCCTACCAGGAAGTTTTACACCTCAGATTGGGATGTTCATCCTGTCAGGACTCAGGCTGGGATTTGAGACTTGGAGTCTGAGTAGTTTGTCTTACTAACCTGCCCCCTCAGCTTTATTGGAAGCAAGCTATTGACAAGCATGGTAAGGAGGCCCCTATTTCCATGATAGCTGGTGACTCAGTTCCTCTTCCAAACCTTGACTGTATCACTAATGGACATTTTTCTATTTAATTTTTGACATTTCTAGGGATTCTGTGCAGTAAAGCCTTTTCTCCCTCCTCTCCCCCTTTTTATTTACGTTCCTGATTGAGAGCATAGCCAAGCAGTGAGCTCAGTGCCATGGAAGCATTTTATATTTTGAGCACAGATAAAAATCTCATTCCTTCTATAAACAAAACAAATCAACAGACGATGCCCAGGAGAACCATTTCTCTATAGCCATTTTCCTCCAGCTGCTTTCTATTCTGTGCAGCTTGCAATGCACCACATGAAATACGTGTGTGCCTTTCTGTGTGTGCAAAACACAGGTTTCCTCCAGAAAGCAGCAGCTTCATCATAAAAAAACCCAAAACAACCCCAAAAAACCACCACCACCCAACACATTTTTCCTTCTAAGCTCTGTAATAATGAGGTTACTAATAGAGTTGAGATGTTTAGCTCTTTAATGGGGTATAGCTTAGCGGTGCAAGAGGATAGGCTAGAAGAGCTGTGCGGTCACAGCAGCTGTGTCCTCATTCCGAATGGGTTTGGACTCTTGTCATGGGAGGATGAGGGGCAGAAGTAACCTGAATGAGTTTGAGTGCATCATAAACAGGGTGAGGGGTTGAGGGTACAGCCAAAACGCTTGTTTGTAGTTGGCTGCCCTGCGTGTGCTTGTGTGTGTGTGTTTCTGTGTCAGTGAGGGCTTCCTCTCCAGCGCTGCAGCGGCTTTGTGCCTGGGCACAAGCCTGTTGCAGGAATGAGCCTGGTGAAAGGCAATGAGAAATAGCCCCTGCAGCCTGTTGGGACCCCCTGGTTGATGGCACTTCTTGCTCTCCTGGTTTTGTTTGGCCACGGTGAAGAGTTGAGAGGCTCAGGTGAATGGCCAAAAGCTGTGGGGGTGAGACGCAGCAGACCATGGAAGGAGATCGTGTATGGGCAGCAGCAGAAGGTGTTGGACGAGGAGCTGGTAGAGAAAGTGCATGGCAGGGTCTCACATGCTTGGGAGTAGTTGCAGGTCAGCCCCTGGCAGAGGTAGAGGGCTGCAGGTGTCTCTTACCTCAGCAGCATCTTTCTGCTCACCTCCCCGTCCTGAGATGTGCTTCTGTACAGGAGGAGGGTGGCTAAGCCCGATGTTCCTAAATTGGGACCTGGGGGGGGGTGGGGGGTGTGTGTCGTATTTATAGAATCATAGAATCACTAG
>NW_010264349.1:0-17941 GCF_000690775.1 Eurypyga helias
GCGGCGGCAGCTGGAACAAGGCGTGTGTGCGGGTGCCGGCCCGTGCGGGTCGCTGCGGGCTCGGCCCTTGGAGGAGTCCTGCGCCATCACCCCGCGGGCCGCACCTCCCCTTCCCGGGGCTCTGTGAGGAGCTGGTCATCCCCTACGCGCCCTCCGCACACACGGAGCGTTCCATCTTCTCGCATCAAATACGTTGAGACAAGCTTTTGCCTCACTTAACTATGAAGCGTATCACAGAAGTAAGGGAGAAGGTGCAACTCGAAAGAATCCCTTTATCTGTTGTTTCCATTCAAAAAGTCTGTGCTATAAGAAAAGTACCACGAACTTCATTTTCAGATAATTTTTAACCTAAACAATTTTCAAGCATTCTGTATTACAAAACAGAAAATGACACAATTCATGGAAGAAGTCAAAATGCTGGCATCACTTTGTTTCCACATTAACACATAAAAATGGACAACACATTAAATAAACACTTTGTTATTAACAATTAGAAATATTAACACCAAAAATGTATAAATTAGGAAATAAATGTACAAACTATTTCCAAAGTGCTCTTTCAAATACATTATATACACAACATTCAAGAAGTTCTTAATGTAAGACATTTCAGATTGATGTAATGTTGCTGTTTCATTTGAAGTGTTGTTCCTCTTCCCTCAAAAGTATTTCAGCACTTTCAAAAACCACATAAAAGGCGTATTTCCAAGCTGGCAAAGAGCAATATTGCATTCTTGTGGCTACCTGTAATACTAATCTATTGTAAAGAAAACACCTTTCTGTTCCTTGCTATTTGAGTGCATTATTTGTATGAAGAAAACAGCAGGAGAGAAATGAGGACTGAGTAAAAAAAAAGTCTCCTATTTTTATCAGTCATTAAAATTATTAATGTAGCAAGGGCAGTGCTTGGACAACATTTCACAGTAAACTCTTAGCTGTCGAGTTAAAGACTTTCTTCTACAGGGAAAAAAAAAAAGTAAAGAATTGAGAGATCTTTTTCCCCTCTTGTGACTGGTTTTTCAAAATACAAAGTACTGGAGCTCGAAATCCCGTAAATGCACCAGCTCAGACAAAGAAAAGAGGGAAGTCCTACAGAGGGTGTATTTATATTGTAAATTTGCAATAAACCTCGTATTAAAAAATGCTCACGGAGTATAGTCATCCTAGCCTTTTGCCTCGGAGAAGTTTGGACATGGTATTTTGTTTAGCACTTACGTAAGCACTTTTAAAGTGCTTTTTTCCCAACACTTTGTAAGAACATACACAACTGAATAGAAGTGACTTACATTGTTCATACTGGCTTTTACACACCACTAGTTTTTATTTCTAAATTCTCCCTCTATAGGTAATCTCCCACTGGTTGACCCCATTAATAGTTCCCCTCTCGATATGCATAATATTTTTTCACAATTAATGCTGAATGTAATTGCTTATCTGCAATAAAGATGGATTTTTTTTTCTTTTACTTCCTAACTATTCCCATCAAGCTACAAGGGAAAAACAAAAGTGATGATGAGCTGTAAGAACAGTCGACCAAAATACTTGACAGTGTTTATGGTTATCATGCTTGCTGGAAAATCTGAGCGAGGGCAATGGAAGAATCAAAAATAAAGAAGGATGCCAGCCACCTGCTTGTGAAATTTGGCATGAAAACGTATGTGTGTTATAAAATTTGGAGTAGCATATTTAAGACTGACAGATGTTTCTCTCAGCTAAGCACAATATGAAGCAATATTGACATCTAGTAGGCTGACACTGCAGATCTCAGAGCTCCCTTATATTTTTTCACTCCATGATAGAAATACCTTCATTTACATGGATATATAAAAGGTGCCTCTAGTGATTAACATTTCCTTGAATATAGGTTTTCATCCTCTTTCTGTACCTTTACAACAGAAACGTGGATTTACGCAGATTACTGAATTGCAAGATTCGGGTAGTTCGCCCTGGTAGGTATTGCAGAAGTGGCAGTTAATTTTAACATAGAGCACAGAACTGTCTTCACCTAAGGAACGTATCCATCCCCTTATTCTTAGGAAGTAAAGTTAAGAGCCGTGGATTTCAGTGGCTGGCAGGTCATCTTCAATGCATCCAGTTAAAAAAGGACCAGTAACCTACCAGAGGATACCTCCCTGGTCTGAGATATGACTGCATGGCTTTGTATGGAGCCAGACTGGAGAAAAACCTGGCTGTTTTTCAGAACGGGGCACAACTGTGATCAAATGATCCTAAAGCTATTTAGAAACATCAAGAATGGGCCAAGGGGGGCGGGTGGGGTGTAAATGAAAAACTTCTGCATTGTATCAACATACAGTACTATACACAGCACCAAATATCAAACCATTAAAGCATTGTCTTGTTACCAGTAGTGCACTGCTTCATATCCAGCATGAAATGAATACTGTTCACATACAGACGCTGCTTTGTGCTAAGGGGTAACCAACATATTACAATTAATCAAAACTGCCTGTACATCCAGTTCAAAAGATTGAGATGAATCTGACACAGGATCGTATTCTTTTATTGCTGGTAATTTCCATATTGTCCCTATAAAAGAGAAATAAAAATGTTGGAGAATAATCTATCAGAGGTTTACAAACAGCAAGTTAGACAATTTCTTTTGGTCTTTGAATTTTGAAAGACCCACTGAAGTATCACCAATATGCCTGCATCAAATTATTGGATTTATATGCAGAGCTAACATCAAATCTGGTTTTCCATAGCAGAGATTTAGACAATTTACCTGCTCATAGCCGTAAGGCCTCTGTTGCTGAGCGGATGGACCCGTCTGAGAAGCTCTGTAACTTCCATATTGCTGCCCCTGTCCCTGTTGGTAGCTGGAATACTGCGAAGAGGCTCCTTGTGCGGGACCTGAGAAGACAGTGGAACCTATAATTAAGGCTGGGTTTGCTGGGGGGAATTCTTCTGGCTAATTTAATTGCAGACACGATGGTAACAACTTAAGCTCTGCGAGTATGAACCGAGAGTGTATTTTGCCTAGACCTCCCCTCTAGCTTTACACTAGAAAGTGTTAACAGTAGTCATGATCCAGTTGCAGCAGTGTAAACTTAAGGTTTTAAATTTTGCTCAGAAAATTTGATATCCTTTAAATGATCTGTCCTTCTGAAATCTGTATTATTACCTATGCCAAGCTACCTGGCCTTTATTTTAGTAACAGTTGCACATTTAACTTCCCATTTAATCTGGCTGTGCCACCACAAGCACCGCTGATCAGGCAGAACCTAAGAAATCTCTTGCATATAGAGATACTTTTAAAAAACATGTAAATCAGCCACACAACTGCACAGGGATACTGATTTCCTTTTATTGGGGACTGTATGTTCTGTCTGTAGACTGCTGTGTGCACTCACTTTTTCAGCAGTGTTGGTGGATTTTTATGAAGAAGAACCTATAAAAAGACGAGGCCAGGTTTTAACATCATAAACTGAATTTTGGGGTTGCTTTCAGAGAATATATCTGGTTTGAGTCATCCAAACCATCTGCTAGTACTGCAGAGTCAGGTGTTAAATGAACTTTTTAGTCATGTAGGTTCTATTTAATGAGATCTTACAATTTTAAATGGATTTGCTGTTTATATCAACATCAGTTTATCGTTTGGTTAACGTTAGCAGTTCAAGGTACAAGTACCGTCAGATTTGGGAGATGCACCAGAAACCCCTTGCCTTGATGCTAGTATTTAGATTATTCCAATCTTTCCGGCCTGTTTTTGTACTAGTAACCTGAAATGGTTTCCTTCTCCCAAAGGCTGAGGATACCCATAAGCTGCCTCCTATCGATCAGAAAACTCAACGGCAGCCATCGAACTCGGATTCTTCTGATGGCAGGGGGGAGCTCTGCCGCTGATGACCTGGGAGGTTCAAAAGCCCTGCGCCTGCTTTAGCTGCATGTTGAAAGCACTTCCCCTTCTTTCCTTTCGCCTCAGTCCCTTACCAAGGAATAAAACCCCTGTGATGTTGCGAGCAATCTACGTGCGGGAGTAGTGATTCTCTGACTATTGAGGTTATGTTTTCATGCTGATGCAGAACTATTTATTGGATGTATGGGAGACCTGAGAATCCAGGCAGTGACCTCCTACCGACACTTACCAGGAAGTCAACACGAGGCAAAAGTGCATTTTCTAAATTTCAAAAGAGAGAGGGATTCAGGATGCTAACATACCCGTATGGAATGCCATGCTAGACTTAGGTATGTTGCTGCCCAGAATCCCTTTACGTGCTATGCTTTTGGCTAGTTTTGATAAGTGGATGTCTGAGGTTAATCAAGGAAATAGTTTACAGCGTATTTTAGCTTAGGAGTGGAGGCGTCAGGATAAACTACTGCAAACACTTGACTGGTCAGTGACAGTTTTCTTACCGTATCCTTGCTGTTGTCCTGGGTAACTTTGTTGATTTGGGTATTGCTGCTGGGAATATGTTTGCTGTTGTGCAGCTCCCTGTTGGTATCCTGCCTGCTGCTGGCTGTACTGTGAATTCCCTAAAGAGGGAAAAATGGAAATAGCTTGGTTATACATGAGGCAAGTATTTCACTGTACCTGTGAATTGTAAGGAAAACAAAGGCATAAGGAGCCTTGGTCTGGATTTATAGACAAGTACTCTGTTCAGAAACAGATGATTGCATTTTGCCAATCAGGTTGTTTATTTCTTCATTGATTTTTAGTTCTTTTGAACAGGAGAGAGTTGTTTATTTATACACATCACTAAACAAACAAGCAACCTGTCCCCCAAAAGATTTTATTTTTACCCCAGAAGTGTTTCAGAAGAAAAACAGAGTCACAAAGATAAGGGTGCCAGGGTAAATAGTCAGTTTCTCAAGAAGGCCTCCCACTCTGTTTTCTTCTAGATAATGATGCTTATTCATATATCCTAGAAAGACCATTTATCCAGTTCTTAGTGGTATTTTTTGAAATACCTATGATAGAAATTCCATTTGCAGTATCCTGAAACAACAATATGAACGGAGACTATACAGATGACATCGCTCTTCCTAAATGCCACCTCGCTGTATCAGAAGTCAATATTTTACAGTTAATTTAGAGTTGAGACTTAACAGTATCACTGAATTTACTGACATACTACTGTAGAGAGTTTTTAAGTGGCAAAATTGTAAACTCGTAGTATTGATGATTTTCAAACAATAGTTTCATTTAACCCATTTTTTTCACAATCTGTAAAGTGAATTAAGTTAATTTTTTTAAAAAAGCTGGTTTTAGAGAATTAATTACTTTAGAGAAATTTCCATTTATGGTTGCCAATTTTTTCCAGCTCTGAACCCCATTTCTAACTGCAGCACATTAGTTTGCCTTTGTCAGCATAACCTTTTACTTTAATGCTGCCATTTTTATTTGCATTGTGGAAAAACCACGACAGTTTGTTAAACAGTTTTGTAAGAGTAGAGGATACTGATGTTCTAGAAGTCTTCTACTGCAAAACAGGTTCAATATCAACAGCCATAATTCCACTTGGCGCAGCTACAAGCAAGAATCATTTTTCTACTGGGTATGAGGCTACACACAAGTTGTGAGTAACCCCACAAGGCTGCACAGCATGACTGCCTCACAGTGCCATTACTGACATGACACTGTGTATACAGTCTGATACAGTCTTGGTATAAAAAATGCTATACATAGCTAAATTCTAGTTCCAGGACACTCCTGAAGTCATAGCTAAGTAGCAGTTAGTGATGCAGAAACTGCAAGTCATATTTTACATTTTCATAAGCATTTCATTAGTGTTTTAGGTGATTAGAGCTTGGGTTTACAAATATTGCCAATATGTTTTCCTACCTCCTTCATAATAGTGTTGTGTAGAGTCGTCAAATGATCTGTCATAGCTCTGCTCAGTGTAGGATGACTGCTGATAGGCATAATCACCGTGTCCTACAAGAATTGCAAAGATTTGTCAGATACATTGTTAATATAACTATAGACAGATTGTTGAATGATCCATTATGAAGCTGCTTATGCACAAAGATGAGGCTAAGAGGAAATACAGACCACTTAGATAGGAGGTCAAATACACGGCAAGGAAAGGCACACCTATGGATAAATGTCTTGCATTTACCAGTCCACACTTGGCTTTGTGCTCTTTTTGAAGCAGTTTGGATAGCAGGATGCACTGATGGGTATGTTTGTGTACCAAGCTTCCATGCCCTGGGATTAGAATTTTCTAGCATTTAAACTTGAAATGGGTCTGCCATGTGCTTGGATGGGGCAGTCATCCTGGTCTATACTTCACCAGTGTTACAGTGGCTACAGCTCAGGGGAATTACCATCTGGATAGTATTGCTGATTCATAGGTTCTGATGAGCCTTGTCCGTGACTGTACTGTTCACTGTAATATTCTTCCTGACCCATGTACTGCTGCGAGGAACCTGCAAGGCAGAGGCAAGAGAAAGCAATCTGAGCCCCGTGCACTCCTAAGGGATGTTTTCTTCTTATCTTATTTTTTTCCAAAGAAAACAGTGTTTACATCTGGATAAGTAAACAAGCTGGGTATGTTGAGAGCAGTTTCAAAGATGTTTTGCTCACTAGAAAAAGGAAATAAATTTGTGTTCTCAGAAAAAGCTGGTTGAAACTGAAATTACACAGTGGTCAGTAACATGTCCTAAAACTACTCACTTCTGTGGCCATACCGAAAGTAATGGCTACATTTCATCCCCTGATATGAGTTATTAGAAAGCACAGGAATGTATTCCATGCTCAATAACCCAGTCAGAATTGAATATATTTTAACTAACGTATTCATTTGTTTCTCAGCAAAATTCAGGTTACGTTAGAATCAGTCTTACAACTTATTCCAAGGAGGTCTTAGAGCATGGTAGTTATTCTCTGGTGTTTTCCTCTCCTTGGCCTAATTTTTCATATTAATTCCTGGCAAACTGTATCTTCTTTGCAGAAGTGTGTTCCTTGTTAACGGCTGACCCAATATCATTTGAAAGAACTGAAAACATTCCCAGTGCCTTGAGTGAGCTGTGTATCAAACAGTTATCTTTTCATTAGAGATATATGATCCATTTTGGACAGAATTAATTTTTTTCTAAACATCTGAAATAATTAAATAGACAAATCTTGAAAATAGACTAAAGTTTATGTGATTGTCACGATACTTCCACCGATCGAGATTTCTTCTGTTCCCAGATCAGTTTCCCTGTTCATAAATGTGACTTGGAAATTTCCTCGACTTACCTACCCCACAGAATGGACTGAGTATCATCAATCTACTAACAATTACATCGGTGACCCAGTAACCGATTTTACCTTGCTGGGAAGCTCTGTAAGGGCCCATTGGTCGCTGACCCATTATGCTGTTGCCTTGGTTGCTCTGGCTCATCATGGCGATGGAGGACTGCCCCTGGTAATGCTGGCTCCCTCCTTGCGCTGAGTTGTAATGTGACGTTGCCGCTTGCTGGTGCATCATGGACACTACAGTGTACATGGAAAATACGGTTGTCTAAAAGGATGTGACAGTTCTCTCCCTAATCTCTTTGGAAGCAAGTTAAAACCTTCAACTAACATGCATCCTGATAATTCTGTGAATTTTCCACAGGGGTAGATGTTTTCCTACTGCACACATTTAACACCCAGAAAGGATGTTATTACATGGTCAGTTCTTGCCATTTGCTTCAGTCAAACATTTAAACACACATCTAGCCTTGATTACTGTTAGTTTATGTAAAAGAATGTAATCATTATTACGGTAGGATTAAAGAAAGAATAAGAACTGATATTTGTTCCTTTCTACCTCCTGACTAATTCATTGCTGCACTTCTTTTCTAATCAACTCGATTACTATATGCGTGATGATTATATAGTTTAATTAAATTGACATTGCAGGATTTATCTGATCCTTAAATTTCATATTGTCGAAAAACATTCTCATTGGACATCCCACTCAGTAGTAAACATTTTTACAAATTAAGGGATTAATTCTGACTTGTTTGCTATTCTCTCTATGCCTTGAAGCAGTGTGAAGGATCAATAAAATAACAGAAACGGGGTAGTAATGTACAACCAGTAAATGTGTAATACTCTCTGGCAGGCTGTTTCAGGTAGGATAAAGGTTCATCTCAGATCCCTCCCATGGCTGGGGGATCTGCTGCCAGGGGCTGTCAGACAGTGCTGCTGCACCTTCAGCTGACCCTCATTCCCCCAGCTCCTTGCTAACCACAGCAAGTCGGTGGAAGTTAAAGCAAGTCTGAAACTGTTCTGACTTACACTGCTGCCTGACACCTTGAAATTCAGAGGTGTCTGAAAGCTGTCTTTTCCTCTTGTATGTTTGTCGCTGTCTACAGAAAATATTTACAGAACAAATGTATATGTGGTAAACCTCTGAGGTCACCGAAAAGTCAAGTTGGCCCAGAAGGAGGAAGAGGGAGTTTACCTGGATTAGACTGCATGTTGATGTTTGTTCGAGAGACATAATTGCCTATTGACCCCTGGCCTTGCATTGGCACATTCTGAGATGCAGGCACTGTATGGCTATAACCAGGCCCAGTTCCATGACTGCTGACAGTCATACTCAGAGAGGTTGTGGGCATAGTGTTCTGGCCTGACTGCTGCATAGACACGTGATTAGGACCTAGAAAAATTAAAAAGAGCAACAAGAAAATCTGTGCTATTATTGGCAACGTACAGAGAGCATCAAAGCCCTTGCGGCCTTTCTAAAATACCTTGTGATAAGGCAAACCAAACAAACAAAAAAAATCCTCGTTAAGAGAGTCCCCTGTTATATACAGACAAATTAAAACTGCCTGCTGGACAGTTAGAGTGACCCTCCTCTTCCTGGCACCAGATCCAGGCTGTACCGAATTGCAGTCAGGGAGAACAAATACAGCAGCAATGCCCTACAAGCAATTTCTCAGAGAGCAAAATTAACAAATGCCAGTAATTTCAGATACTTCAGAAAACATAAGGACTCAGGAAACATCCCAGCCTTCTGAAATTCATCCTTTCCTTCCTCCTGTGCTGCTGCTGACTCCCCTTCCCCCCTCACCCAGATGGTGACAATGGTGACAATGAGAAGGCACAGTAGTGGTTGAGAAACACTTTGCACATTGCTGCATCCATTCAGTTCCTTTATAAACAATTAACCTTCATAGCAGGGGCTTACGAAGTACCCAGAGACCCTCACCTCAGAGGACAAGCCAGTCTCTCCCTTTCCTGAAGTCTGACTGAAAGTACCTCAGACTTTCAGAAGATAAATTTTCCAAATCACTACAATAATCCCTGTTGTTATGACACTCCCTTTCCAGCATCACTGTAAGTCATTACCAGACTGCTCCAATTATGTCCTGCTTTTGTATCATTCTGCTTACCTGGCAGCATGCTTATTTTTTAAAATTCTACTGCTGTTGGGTAACTAAAACTGAGGAGAAACTGGTTCCTATTTTTGTTGTTTGTTGCTGTAAATACTTTTATGAATGAGTTTTGGAAAGTTGTTTTCATTGTGTACTGTTACTGTCTAAATTGTGATTGTGTGTATTGTTGTCTATCTAAATTCAGCTGTACTGTTGTCGATCTAAATTAATTTTGATAGAATGGAAGCCATGCAGAATCCCTAGAAGAGACAGAATTATGCTGTAATGTTTAGATAATGATATTTTAATTCATAGTTACTAAGTGTATCTACAGCTTCTGAAAAATGTGTCTAATTCTCTTAGCACGAACTTCATTAATTACTCTTAATGGTATTTATAGATACCAAAATGAGAACATTTGCTGTAGATTATTTTATTTTCCTCTGATGCAGAGAAGCAGCATTTTCCACACGGGATGGAGAGGCAGCTCTGCTGAAGGCAGTGAAGCCAGGTCAATACACTGCTACAGAGATCTAGCCCTCTGTTTTCCTCCAGTTTCTCTGTCTTGTAAAGCTGATACTTCTACTGTGCAACCCAAGACCCCATGGTGTTTGAATGGAGGTAGCAGTTGTTTTGAGTGAGAGATGGAGTGAAGCAGGTGTTGGTAAACCTCGCCCTGTTGACATGGGGAAACTTTGAGAATCTTGGCTTTTTAAAACAAAAAAAAAGAAAAAGTGTGGCTAATTAGTGATTGGAAGGGAAAATATGAAAGTGTGACCACAAGTGTTTAAATAAAAACACTAAAATAATAATATAAATACAAAACATTCAACCTCTTTCGTACTTCCATGAATCTAAGGCAGTTCATTCATGATTTCTGAACAGTTAAAATTCTCAGATGGGCCCAATTCTGTCTGGAGACAACTGAGTTTCCCTGGTTGTTTTACTGATGCCCAGGGGTTTGCCTGCAGGGCTGTGGCGTGAAGAATCACTGATCTGTGGATGGTGGATTACTTCAAATCTCAGTGGGTTGTTTTTCAGCTTGTCCCCACCCACAGAATGATCCTTACAACTGACCTAGCTGCCAATACGCAGTTACCAAGTAGGGAGGGAATTACCTAGTTACTGGCCTGCAGAGGTGATTCCTGTAAAGTCCTGACTGAGGACAGCAAAGAATAAAATGTAGTAGCTTCTCTGTCTTCTTCCCTGTTCTTCCCTCTCTTGCAATGCTTTAGCTGTTCATTACAGACTTTCATCTCTTTGCCATCAGATGAGGAATTTTCACAGATACTAAAGCCCATATATTTGAATTGTTAGTCCATATGTACTCCCACTTTCCAAAAATGGCTGCCCAGTAATTGTTTACCGACATGAAATAATTTTTCAGTCTCAAATGCCATCCACGCATCAAGAATGCTGTGTCACATCCTGATAAAATGCTTGGCACTACCCAGGTGATGGAGTCTCACAGAGAGTGACGACCCCGCCGCCCCCACGGCTCAGGCTGGGCATTACTAATAGGCTGGGGCAACGTGCGCTGAACTGCCCTGGCTGCTTCTCTTCTGCAGATGACTCCAGTCTTCAGGGCTGCCCGTCTAGTTCTTACAATCAGCACTAAATTACTAGAAAGAACTGGAGGGTGGGGGCAAATGAGCAAAACCAGCAACAATAACACTGAAAATGTAGATTTTTAGAAACAATTTTTGTCTGACTTAGTATAATAGTTGCACTAGGTAATAAATCTTTCAAAAAGAAGGCCCAGATATATTTAGTAAGTTCACTTGACAAGCTGTAACTGTTTAAGTAGGTAGCTCATCCGTGAGTTTAAGAGGTACTATCAGTTTGACCAGAAATGGATTTTTAAAAAGTCAGAAGTAATTTCATGGCTTGCATCTGCTCGAGTCCCCCTGCCGAGGCCTGTGATTTTACAATAAGATATTTCTATTTACAGAAGCTGTTTTATCGCTCTGTCACTCTGGGAAAGACCCACAGAAACAAGAACTGACTAAATAACTACAAAATAAATAGATTATTCGTACTATAAAACTATAAAATGCAGAGTAAAAAAAAAAAAAAGTCTTTCAATTCTTTTCCTTTAGTTGTACAAATGACCAAAGTATATCATCTTACTCATGAAATGTCTATGCAAATTCCTTGGCTACGTCATACAATCTCAGCAAGCTTCTGTAGAGGACAAAGACTGAGGCCACACGGAATTATTCTTAAGAAGGCATGCATCCAGGAAGGTCTGCGCAACCTGAAGGCTTGGTTGGGCAGCTGGTCATGCAAACAATTCTGTCTTACGCTGGCCAAACCCACCACTTCCAAGAGAAAAATACCACAATACGTATTTTTTCTTACTAAAAACTTGGATGCATCTTTACTTGGTGATTTTCATTACACCTTTTTAAAAAAAACATTTCTAATTTTTAATTTTCTAATTTCTAATTTCCCCTAGAGAAATACTAAGCAGACCGGAGTCCTCGCAGAAGCCAACATCATTCCTGACTGTAGCCATTTTGTGATGATTTCAGCATGTGCCTGAAATCCCCATATGCCTGAAAGGTGAGTTAGGAGAGGTCTTTTACAGCTCTGTAAGTATATTCTGCATTAATGATTTTGTTGCCAAGCAACAGCAAAGCAGCACAAAGGGGACCGAAGCTCACCATTGCTAATCTGACTCTGCATGAGGGAGGAAGGAGGAAGGCCCGTCCCAATTGCATCACTGAGATTGCTCTGTGAATGGAGAGATTGGTTGGATGCACTCTGAGTCATTCCTCCTGGGCCCAAGTTTATGTTTTGCGTTGGTGGCTGCAAATAACAAGGAGGAGAAGCAAATTTTTGGTTAGGTTTTAATTAGAAAAATAATAACCCCCAAATTAGCCTGACTATGACTAAAATGTACCCCAACTAAACACGTGCTTCCTTCACTTTTTGGGCTTGCTTGCGTAAACCTTTCTTTGACTACTACGTGTGAATGACATTCAGCATGATACAGAGAAGTCGGCGGGCAGCGCAGGGAAGATCTTAAAATTGTGCTTATAATAGAGTCTGGCTTCTGTGACCATTCTTCTGCACTTAGATGAATTTCATCTTGTGTGGGTAGAACCTAAGTGCCAAGAAGTGTGTTGCCAAACTGACCTTTGTCAAGCATAAAAAGCTTGACATAAAGCTATGCTGTGTTTTGTGTTACGTGTGATACCTCCAGAAGCCACCCACTTAGCAAGAGTAACACAGAGGTTAAGGACAAGCCAATGCCCAAATGCTGAATTAGATTTTTAGCATTTTTTTTCCTGAGTAAAGAATAGAGTAAAAACAGGTAAAGAACAGTGAATTTATAACGAATGGAGGCTGTCCAGATCTGCACCACTGCACCACTTACAATATTCAGAACTTGAGCTACGGAGACAGAGATTAACACAAATGTCCCAAAGAATGTGTTTTAAACACAATAAAAATAACTTTTTATTTGTTTCGTGATCGACTTGACCACTTCAAAACTTTTAGCTGGAAAAATACTAAAAAATGGTTTATTGGCAGTGATCAGTAACAGAATCAAAGGCCACTTCCCTCTGGCTTAGTGAGTTGGGGGTTGGAACTAAGGTCCCTTCCAACCCAAACCATTCTATGATTCTATGAATGTGTCTGACACTGGTACTTACAGCAGGAAGCAAGGACTGCATATTCTGGTTAGAATCTGCTATTGTTGCCAAGTAAACCAGGTTTCTGTGCAAGATTTGTTGGTATCTGCAGAATGAGGAGTAAAGCTTATTTGGAAAAGGTTAACAGTACAGAAAACTCCGAACCTTTTTTTGGTACCTACAAATTACCAGTTAGATTACACTAGCCCACTATTCATCTGTCGTAACAAACAGCAGTAGTGATGAAGGGTCGCCGTGTTCAACACCTCTTTTACAAAGGGGTAAACTGGGGGGAAGGAGAGGTAAAATACACTCTCCTTTGAAAGTACTTTGAGTGAACTGTAAAGCCAGGACCTCAGTCTTCGAGTACTGACACCCAGTCAACTACTCTACCAATTAGCAAGGGTCCTAGTAGTAATGAAATTCCAGAACTCCAAAACCTAAAACCTGTTTCCCCTGCCAGCAAGCTGAGAAGAACCAGATCTTTTCCAAGAGTTCTCTAACTGGAGTGTTTACTCAAGTGAGCACCACCAGAACCATTCATGCTTCTTCACAGTTCTCACGGAACTGGGAAAGCTCATCAGAAGGAACAGGAGGGCACCCAAAGGCAAACTAACAGCTGTGTCACTGAGTGAGGCGGGGAAACCGGGCGTTCCAAAAAATCAAGAGACAATGCTTTTTAAGCGCTGAGATTTCTTCTGATAAGGGGAAAATGCCTGGGAAGTGGGAAAAGTGGCAAAAATGAAGCCAGAATTGTGACGTGACTCCTTTAGCAAAGGTACCTTTTTATACAATTTATTTGAAAGTACTTTTTGGGTCTAGCCCCACAGCCTGACCCTGCATGGGGCAGAGTGGCTGTTCTTCCTGACCCCTGAGATTTAGGAAAGTCTTTTGTTTTCAAGAGGAGGAATAGTAAGCAGTGATACACACTGGTATGTCCACACACATACTGTCTGAGCCACAGGTAACCACACGGCTGATCCTTCACATTTAATTACTCTCTGATGAACATGTGTTATTAACTTTGTACCTGATTCTACTTGTATTCAATGAGTCTGCATAGAGCAAGTGGTCCAATAACTGTAATTGTTGATAATTAATTTAATAAATGATCTGTTAAAAATATCGTACGTACTAAATACTCAAATTCACAAAAAAAAAACCTGTTCCAAGAGCAATATACATTTCTTAATAGAAGCAAACCTAAAAAAACAGTCCAACTCTGATTGATCTCGGTGATCAGCGACTTGTTCGTAGGACTGCGCTTGGGAAAAAGCACACCAAACATTTCCAACACACTCCAAAACTCGTAATACTCACTGAGTACATTCTGCAGTTTTCCCCTTGCTCTGATAATCCATAATGCATTGGATTAGGTGGTGATTTTCATCTAGCATCTGCATGAAAGAAATACGATCAAAACACGTTACTACGAGAATCGTATTTTTGTGATACTCCACATTCACCCTTGGCAGCGGATGGCGTTCTGTGCAGTTTTGTTGCCTTGAGGTATTACAGAGTACCTCCCCGTGACTTTGGTGACCTCGAGATCGTGCTTTTCAAGTCACTCATCATGAATAGCTTTCTCTAACGCAGCTGGTTGAAGTACCCAACACAGAAGAATTAATGGACTTACCTTTTTTGCTCCTTAAGTGGCAGGTAGATTTTCATGCTGAAGAAGGAAAACGCTTTCACTATGAAATACCTCTGCCTCACTCTAAAATATCACCTAACCCTTTCCAAAACCTGAGGTTTTACTAACATGCCTACTTTCAGATAAGAAACGTACTTCCAGCAGTTTAAACCGACTGGTTTTCCCGCAGAGGAATAGCGTGTGCAGACGGGCTTGACGAAGTACACAAGCTGCGTTGCTGCGTCAACTCAAACCACGTTTAAGAGAATTACGTGTCCTTTGGGGTAGTGCAGTTCTACCACGGGAAGGACTTCGGTTGAGAACACAGCGTCATTCTCTATCAGTTGGTTTACGTGCATCAGCGGCCGGGAGCTCAGCTTCATTCAGTAGCTTCTAGTGAGCGACTTGTTCCAAGAAGACCAGAGCTGCTGGACAAAATGACCACTGACCTTTATTTGATGAACTTAGAATACAATTAAAAGCTTAAAATATCCTTTGATTTGTTTTAAAGTCTCAAATACAATAATTTGTCTCTCCCTCTGCTCTCGTGTGAATGCGGCAACCTTCCTTCAGGTGAATGGATGGAAATACCACAACAGTATGTACAGACTTAGATTTGCCTCTGGCCAAAACGCACTGCGTGACACAGTCTGTAGGTACCGCTGCTGTTAAGGGCTTGCAAGACCAGGCCTTTGAACCACCGTGTCGTCAGGATAGAAGAGCTCTTGAGGGAAGAATAACATTGTTCTGAAGGAGTCAAATGTGAAGTAATCCAGGCGGGCATGTGTTCTGATCAGAACAAATTCTTGACCCACTCAGATGCAAACAAAGGGCGAGATTTTAGGAAAACAAGCAGCAGAATCTTTGTGATGCACTTGCAATCTAGCTGGTTGCTCCCTTCAAGAACTCCTCTTGTCCTGTTTCCTGCTTGTGATTTGTGAGTTGCTCTTAACTTTGCTGGACACCCTTGTCCGTCACCGGCTCTGGCTGCTGGAATATGCAGCGATCCCGTGGCGAGGGGCTAGAACAGGCGTTGCTGTGGCCTGCCACGTCAGGTCAGTTGGCTTCGCTGGCGACCGCTGACAGGGAACGGCGGAGCCCTGTCAGTCCAGAATCCATGTTCCTCCTGCACGCGTGCCTGTGCTCACATGGCAACCCGGGTGCAGCATGTCATTTTAAGAGGAAATACTCCTGCCTGATTCAGAGTGCAGCTCTTTGTTTCATGCTCTCTACTCACTGTCCTACAGAATTTTCACCCGTGCCAGTGGAAAGTCTGTGTACAGAATGAGCAAATACAAACCCATCCTTTTCCGTTTCCACAGCAGGGATCACTGACTATTTTCACATTCAGTTAAGACACAAACTCAACACAAGGACTCCAAGCAATATTGCAGGTATCTTCATCAGAAAAGGGCCATGCTTCTACAATTAGCTGAAGAACGTTTTGCTTACTGAAAAGGAATCGGGAATAGCTCTTCTCCTAACCTGCTGGGAAAAAAGGACTGAGTTCTGATCTCCATTACACTGAAGAAACGGAAGGTTACTGCCCTGCAAATGCTGTTTGATGAACTGTTTTAGAGCACCATCATCACTGCTGTCTGGTTACAAGCCCTAACTCCCTCCATGTGGGATCTATTTTGGGAATAGTTCTGGAATATTAACAGCTTTGAAAGACTATCAAAACTGAGTTAATAAATAAATCAGCTGCTTATGTATTACAAGTGCAAGTAAGAATAATCAATGACATTGGTATGTGTTCTAAAAGGCTCGCTTTCACGAGGGTTTTCTGAGTTCCAGCCCAGCACCTGCTGCTTCTCTCACTGCCCATCTCTCTACGCGACTGTGGGGCCCATCAGCATCACCGCCTGCCGATGAACGGCCCTGAAGCCACACGCCAGCGAATGCACCTGAGATGGGAAATGCTTTTCCATGTTACTGGTGAAGAAATAACATTTTGAAGCTTCTGTAAAGTTTACGAATAGGTGAAAAGGGCTTGAAAATCCAACTGAAGGTACTTTGGCTGCCACGGACAGCTGTGGATACAGTTGTAGATTCAAGTACAAACTATTTGGGTTATGGAATTCTGTCCTAACCCCAACCAATCTGGACATTAGAGAAAAAATCGCCGAGTCTGAAATACTTCCCTATTTAAAATGAGTCGGTTCACAATGCCCCGTGTGCTGCAGGGGCTGCACAAAACGGGACTGGTTTCTAAACACTCCCCCTGAGATTCAGGTCACCTCTTCAGTCTCTCACCGCAGCTTGTTCTGTCTTGACCCCTGCTCTGTCGCAGCCTCCCGGAGTCTCAGACTGGCACCAGGTCCCGGTTCGGCTGCAACACCCGCTGCTGACCGGTTAACCGCCACGTTAGCAACGGCACTTCTCCCCTGGGCGCTGCATAGGAACGGGCCGCGGCGGACACGCACCTCGCTCTCACCGCACCCCAACTCCGCACGGACAAACCACCCCTGCGGTGGGGAGCCGCAGGGAACACTGGGGAAGGACAAACGGCAAACTGCGGTCAGAGCACGGCCATGCACGTTTGTTACCGACGGCTCCAGCCTCTTGGTCGCTGCCCGGTACCTGCTGCGGGAGGAAGGGGGTGTCGGGCATGTGTGCACGGTCCCCGCTGTCAATCCTGGGAAATAGGGAACAATAACTTCCCAACTAGGAGCCCTTGGCTCTGGCCTCCGCGTGAGACCTGTGCGGAGACCTCCGCTCCGGAGGAAATCTTGCAGAACCTTTGTTTGTCGTTAAACATCAATAAGCACATCACAAATGACAGTAACAGGAGATGGGAAATACCGGCGAATGGTGCTCCCTCTGTCTTCGGAGAGATTAAAATTCCGCATCCAAGTACAAAAGAAAATCCTTGCAAATTCAGTATTTTATTTTAATTCATTTCTTTAGACTGGATTTTTGGGGCCAGAAGCTGACATGCCATCACAAATCCCCCATCCACTGCCAACGGTCCTGCCATTTCCCCACGCACCATCGGCAGCTCGCTTTCCCGTGGCGAGCGGGGAGAACGTGCCATCCCGATTTTATTCCCTCAGCCCTTCTCTCCCTCTCTCTTCGCAGCGATCTGAACACCTTCGCTTTGTTCCACCTCCTCCTCCTCCTCCTCCTTCCCCCACCTCTCTCTCCAGCTGTCCATCTCTGCAGCCCTCGCAAATTCTCGGGTTCTCCTCATCGCCCCGGCACCAGCCTCCTTCCTCACCTCCAGCGCACGGACGGAATAAACGCTGAAACCGCCTGGATAAAAACATGCTTTTTTACCTTCTGGATAGTTTGCTGCGTGACCTCCCCTTTGCCTCTTGGGCGAGCAGAAGCAAAGGCAACCGACATGGTG
>NW_010264350.1:0-15217 GCF_000690775.1 Eurypyga helias
TTCTGTGATTCTATGATTGTATGATGGTTTCTTGTATCACATATTTTATAAAGACCTCAAGTAGTAAATTTTCTTTGTGTATTTCTCTGGTCAGCTGTGACACAGTGGAGTTTAGACACTGGTCCTCCATCAGGATGAGACTTCATGGCATATTAAAAAATATATTTTGTCAATATTTATAATTGTTTCCTATTTCTCTTAAAGCATTTGGATATTTTTCCTTACACATAACATTCCTGCAGAGGTATGGAATATTTTAGGACACCTCAGAAGCATTCTTCCTTGGATTTGCCAATAGTATAAGGATTCAGCAGATGGCAGGATGTGGCCACTTCAAGACAGCCAAGAATCTGGGCCTCCACCCTCCTTTCTGAGCATGTGTAACCAAGCTGTCTGTCTGTCAGACAGTGGGAGAGAGACCAGTGTGGGAACTGCATGTACTATTGGAAAGCTTTTTAATGAGTATCACTGTCATAATTAAGAAATTATCTTTATGCATTTAAACAGAGGCCCCACTTATGTGCTGTATGAAATTCTTAGTTTGCATCTCTGGAAATCATAGAATATTTCTTTGCCTTGGCTAGGAACCCACAACTTAGCACATGCATTATGGTAAGTATGAAAGGATTTTTTTTATGATCCATTAAGATTAAGAAGTACATGCAGTCATTGCCAACAAGCACACCATCTAATCAATCTTGCATTCCATTATTCTGTTTCATACTACTTTTGATGGGAAAATTCCACTGGGTGGGCCGTCATCCCTTTTATAAATTAAGGAACAAAATAAACAAACAAATAACCCACCCGCAACTCAGATTCATGCTAAGCCTCAGAAGGTTCTCATATATTAAATGACTGCATCCCAAAGTAACATCTATTTTGTATTTAATTTCAAGTGATTTCAATGAAAATTAACGGCAGTTGTGCACATTTGGGAAAGGAAGGATAGACCCCGAAATACGACACTATTGCCTGTCTGTGATGGATTTGGAAGGCTTGCAAGTCAGCTTCCTATCAGGGGAGAAATCAGTGATACAGAATATCTTACAAACGTCTATTTATACTGTGTACAATAGTCACCGAACATAGGTGGTCATAGACTACATGCAGGCAAAATCTTATTTAGAAGTCTTAACCCAAAAGCCACTTTCCTGTTCTCAGGAAATAATTCTCACCAAGAATTGAATCTAATCAAAGAGCGTAAGATAGGTTGAACTCTCTCGTTGTTTACAAAAGCTCCCCCATAAACCTGAATCACCAAAAACTAACAGTACAGCATTCCTTGAAAGTGCATGTATTCCTTATAGACTGAGAAAAGGAATGTGTAAGATTATATTTATCGTGACCACCTGGTGATTCCTACCATAACAAAAGAAAGTTAATATTTTCAAAGGTGCTTAAGACTCTCTGACTTCAGTGGAAGTAAGTTTTATGTTCCATAAAGGATTAAACACCTAAGTCCACACAGAAATAGGATTAAAAACGTGGCCAGCATGTAGTTTCCAGGTGCAGGGCTGCTGGCATGAATATTTTCTAGACACAGAGGTGGTGTGCATCTGACCAAGTCCAGTCGTCCGCACTGCAGAACTCTATCTGAGCTCACTGATGACACTCCCTTTCTTGTTCACGGAGGGAAACAGTCACTTCTAGGGTCACAGTTACCTCATCACAGAATCATAGGATCACAGGATGGTTTGGGCTGGAAGGGACCTTAAAGACCATCTAGTTCCAACCCCCCTGCCATGGGCAGGGACACCTGCCACTAGACCAGGTTGCTCAAAGCCTCATCCAGCCTGGCCTTGAACACTTCCAGGGATGGGGCATCCACAGCTTCTCTGGGCAACCTGTTCCAGTGCCTCACCACCCTCTCCAGGAAGAATTTCTTCCTGATATCTAATCTAAACCTCCCCACTTTCAATTTAAACCCGTTACCCCTTGCCCTGTCACTACAGGCCCTTGAAGTAAATCCCGAAGTAAATGTCTGAGCTAGGTCAGATAAGAGTTTACCAACAACAAAAAGATCTGGGGAAGGAGCCTGGCTGAGGCACTGATTTCTACATTGCAGAGGTCGACATTAGGGTGAGTGGATCCCTCTGCTTGTGTTTTGGCAATGTTCACACAGAGAGCTAGCCCCGTTTTGGCAATAATGAGTACCTCGTGCCTAGTTTGTGCTTGGACTCAAGTAAGCTCTAAAAGCAAGGTGTTTCTGTTCTTAAATCCTTTGGGACATACAGTGATAAAGGCCTCTCACAGGTCACCAACGTTCCCGCAAATGTGAAAGGTCTTGGCAAAATGCTGCTATGGCTTTTTCCTTTCAAAACCCCAGGCAAGGGCTCCCACCATGTATATAACCAGGACTGTGTCCTCCTGGCAGAGGGCGGGTTGGGATTCTAGAATGGCATCTCCCACCTGCTCCACAAGCATCCTAACCCTGTTCACTGGAGAAGAGGGAGAACAGGCTCTGTCCCTCTTGCTGGCAATGTTCTGTCAGGCCAAAAGAATAAAATATTTATTGAGCCAGAAAGAGAGAGCAGGTGAGACTCTGATATTTAATTGCTAGTGATTAAGGATTTTGGGGCATAGGAGAAGGGGGAATTAGGGGAACTGGGTTATGGGCAGTTCTCTGAGAACTGATTTACTGTTTGGCATGAGATAAATCTTGGATAAATTGTATGAAATGCAAAATCAAGAAAAGATACATCTCACAGGAGGAAAAGTATTTCACTTAAGTAAAGGAAATCAGAGGTAATATTGTAGTTTCCCAGTCCACGTTGTTTTTAATATAGTCTGCAGGTGACTTGCTTTTTGTGTAGCATAATGCTACAGAAACCAGTCAGCTCTGAAAGTGTAAAACTGGAGTAAATCAGTAACAAATAAGCCCAAGGCAATTTAGGCATTTAACTGACTCTACATTTATTCAGCAAGGATGAGATTGAACACAGCCTACATAGTTGGGAATTCTTTGCATGTGTCCTTTGAACATGAAGAGCAGAAAGTAGGAGTCAAGTTTATTGAAGCTGATAAGGGAAGTGGAAGATTTTGCAGGAGTGTGCTTGAGCTTGCTCACCTCTCCCAGACTTCCTTCAGTTAACTTTCCTGTGCGTCTCCAAATCCCAGAGGCTTTGGAGTTCAATCCTTAGACTGTGGTAAAGTATTTAAGTAAATATTTTAGTAGCTTTTCAACCCTTGTTCAAACACATGCGTTGCTCAGCAGCAGTTCAAGGGTTAATAAAAACACACAAACATAATTTACTATACGTTTATACTTAATGTGTAGAATGAAGACATTTTCAGTAACACTTTAGCTATTTTGCAGCTCATAGAAGGTAAAAAGGAACAGTTTAGGTGGCATATGAATGATGAAAACATTGGATTTCTCTGCTACTTTGCACTGGAGGATCTCAGCTCACTTTCTGTCAGGAAGAACAACATTCTCAGAGTTGTCCCTTCATGTTAGGGCTTATTTTACTCCACACTTGGAGACCGCACAGCTCTGATTTTCTCAGCAAAGGAGAGTTTTGTGTTCTCCCTGGACATTTAGCTCTTTCTGTGGGGAAAAACAAAAAAAGAGTTCTACCCATCTCAACATTGGGCATCTGGAAAGGATAGCATTCAAAACCTATGGTAAATTCATATTCCTGTTATTTTAGTTAGTAAGCAGATCAGGAAAACCCTCATGACTGTTACACGAGTTTCAGCAAGCACTGAAATGCTGCACAGCAGTTTCTGGAAGGAATTTAAGAAGTGTGTTATATGGGAATGCAGCTGCTTGGGGAATAAGTCACAGCGTTATAACCCAAGTTTGAATTTGTTCTGGACAGTATTAGAAAGTATATAAGTATTAGAAAATCGACTTTGGGGATGTTAATTACTTTCTCCCATCTACCTTCATGATACTAGTCACTTCATTATGATCCTACTGCACAGAGTTAGTGAATTAAATGGAAGTGATCCACAAATGTGGGAGAAGTAGGTGAACCTCAAAGGCACAACGGCTCATATGAGTTATTTAAATGCCTTTGCTCTCTGCTGGGGGGTTGGCATCTCACAAGAGCATTCTTAGGAGATGTCAGATTGGATAGAAAGAAATGTACAAGCAGCTACTCTTGAAATAGCTCAGAAAGTCTACTTTCAGCTTATTTTCTCTGAGTTCTGGAACTTCAGGAAAGATTGTGGTTTGAAATTAGGGCTCTAGATGAAGGTTCAGAAGTGTCCTTATTTCATCCGATTTGGGTTGTTCAGCTCTCTCCATTAAATGGATGTTTATTTCTTCATTTTTTATGGGCACTGATAGCAACTAAACATTCCTGATCGTTAGTTCTCTCTGATGGAGATATTCCTAAAGTAAAAGGCAGATGCAATTTTGATGTAGCTTAAATTAATACAGCTCTCATGTTGTCTTGATAGATTAAATCCAGAATTCTAGATTAAAGAAGCCTTAAGCTTGGCATAAGTGCGGTCAGAACCTCAGAGTCAATTTTACTCAACTAAATCACTGATTTAATTTTTAAGTTACAACATTAAAAAATCCACTGTTTTATTATTTCATGTGAATAAAAGCTGCTGTATTCCAGGGGCTTAAGTACATGTCATACCTTATTCAGATGTATTCCCTAAGTGGTTTGTATTTACTCTGTAAAGTTTATCCCATACAAGTTGTTTATGTTCAACTCTGTTAGTGACAAAATGTTTACCAATAAACCAAGGACCTGTACTCTCAGATAGTTTAAACCAAGCATTTTTAAATGAAATTCCAGTTTGGGATTCCTCTACCTTTATACTTGAACAAGCTTGCTAAACTTAGGCAAGTAAAAATCGTGTAATGTTTTTGTTTAATTTCCTTGGCAGTAGAGACGAAAATTCTGGACTGAAATGATATTGTATGACATCTGAACCAACAATCTGGCTAAATAAAGTCCTTTCCTTCACTTTTGGCTGTCTGGATCAATCCTTTGATGAGTTCACTAACAAAGAACAAGAGTGATCGTAATCTCCACTATGCTAATTTTACGTGAGTGTAATTCTACTGACTTTGGTTACTTTGCTTCTGCTTTACACCAGCGTAAGCATGATTACTGAGGAGCTGAGGATCTCGGTCCCTGTCAGTATAAACAGATGCAGCTTTAATGAGAGGATCATGGTCAGGTACCTGTAGACAAAGAGAGAAATTAAACCTTATTCTGGTCACTTCTAATATCAGAATTACTGTTTACACTGTCTATTTCAATAAGTACGGTTAAGTCCATAAATAATAAATGTGCATTCCAGGTCCTTTGCCAGGAGGAGTATACTTAGCAAAAGGAAGGAATGCTGAGGTCCACCTGTAAAATTATTTGTCCCTATAAGCAACAACAGGCATATGTTCTACATCACATTTGAGCCCAGTCTCTGTGGCCCAGAACCAAAGTAAACACATTTTTCTGATGTAATTGTTGATTCTAGCTGAATTAATGCAATGCAGTCATAGCTGTGAGAAACATTTTATTTGGACCAGCTCTCAACCAGAGCTCAGAGAGGTTGCCTACCTGGCAAACCAGCAACAGTAGCTTGTTTTCACAAAGTTCTCCAAGTTTTGTACTCAGAGGAGCATATAAAAACATTTTAAAGCATGGGTTGTGGTCCTTCTCCAACTGACACTTGAGTAAATCAGAAGTAACTACACCGAAGTCAAATGCAGCCCTCCTGGTATATATGAGATGGGCTTTATGCTCCACTCCCTTGCTGTTTTCCACTCTGACGTACTTAGCACTCAGAGGAACGTACTCATATACTGTTTGGGGACACACTCCACAGTTTCTGTCCTCATCCCTTCATTTTCCTAGCCCAAGTGCTGGTCATCAGATGAATGTGTAGCAATAGTAACAATAACTCAAGCTCACTTTCACTACCTGAATGCTTCCCTGAAAATGCCTGCATTGAACTACTCCTTTGAAACGATACCACTACTTTCACTCTTAACTGTCGGGATTCACATGCTTAAAAATGGAGGGAAAGTAAGAGTAGAACGTCCAACATTTTCACTCGGCACAGCAACAGCAAGTGCTTTATACACGATAAATATCTGAGGAAAAAAGGCAAAGTTATAGTAGCAAGGGTTTTTTTCAAAGTTTTAAAAACTCAGCGTAAGATTCTATGTGTACTAAAGTCAACAAAGACCTCTGTTTTGACCTTGGGAGGCTCAGGTTTTCGTAGCTTTGGGCGTAGTTTTAAAGCCCCACACACGTCTGTAAATAAGTGTATTAAGTAGTACGTAAGCCACAGGTAAGCAACTAAGATTGGGAGACACGGGAGTAAACACATGAAAACGGTGGTTGACTAAAGCTATTTGCAAAATATAGGGTTATTGCAAAAAATAATTTTAAAATAATTTAAAATATAGGGTTATTGCAAAAAAGGGTTATTTTGTACATATTATCAAGTATGAAAAGAATTGCACATTTGATTTATTTTAGATTTTTGTGGGGTTTTAGTATGGAAGTTCTAACTTTTTATTCTTAAATAATTTTTTGAAAAAAACAAGAAAAAAATTAAGGGACAAGTCAAACAAAGTCAAACAAGATTTTCCCAAACCAGCTTATTTTTACCAGATTTCTGAAAAGGTCTAATTTTGTGTTGTTCTAACACGAACTATTCCTATATAGCCCTTCCTGATTACAGAGGTCTGTTGATGACTTGCCTGCTTACTCATGCATCTGAAGTAATCATGAGAAGATTTGGATTATTTCTTAGTGACAATGGAAAGGAAGAACAGGAGAAAAAGAGAAATAGAAGGTGGGAGAGTCAGTGACAGAGAGTAAGGGAGCAGTTGTAACTCTAGGCACGGGGAATGTGCTTTTGCCATGCTTCAACAATGACCAAGCTAAGGTCAAGAATAAGAGCATTAAGTCACAGGAGTTTTCAGGAGTAAAACAGTGCGATTGCCTGAAGACTGAACAACATTTTGTCACAGACCATCTCTCACTGGCATTGTGTGTGCACATGGAGAGGAATGATGTAGCATATCACTATCCAGTATTCCCAAGCGAGTTGCAGAATGTTGTCCTATTACCTGAGATAAACGGTATCCTCTTTTTTTGCACAAATACAATTAACTAATGCTGAAAGCTATCTTTCTTCTGTTTCCTATAGCATCACACAGGTGGCTCATTCATTGAAAACACCTTCTGCTCTTCCAGATAGATTATTGTACAAACAAACAATGGAAACCTCTGCCCTGGCAACTGAGAAGAAAGATCCCAGCCATTTAATTTGTAAGGTTTCTCCAGCTTTACTCACTCTCTTCAATCAAATCCTTCTGTGAATCAAAAAGAATTAGCCATAAGCCATTTTAAACAAAAATGTACATCTGGAAAGAGATTACCTAAGCACAAATGTACAACAGAAATCTGGGAGACACAAAATGGTAATCTCTTTGAATTCTTAAATGTCTTAAGCCAAAACGCTTTGCTTTTATTATAAGTTTTCTTATTGGCTTCTTCCATGTATATTCTTTTGTGAAATGAACTCATTTAGCACCTGAAGGGAAATCTGGTTACTTCTCATGCTGTGAGCCACACTGATGCTCTCTAGTGTAGATGTGGCATCAGCTCGTATCAAATCAGTGTTTGTAATTTCTCTTTTAAAAATATCCTTAATTTCTTGTTAATTTTTCATTCATCTAATAAAGGCTACTTATGCACAGAACATAAGGTTTTCAGTGGATTAGAGGCAGAATCTAGTGTATTTAACTTCTGCCTAAGACTCAGGCATACAATAGTAGGCACCTCTCAGCTGAAAATCTCCCACAGACACTTTGTAAATTTTACTGCTCATGCAGTGCCAGAGATTGATGCTGCTGGGACACAATGCTTAACTTCCTGACACAGTGATCCAGGCCAATACAGCCTAAATTCTGCCTGACTGACGTTAGTGTGCTCAGAACTAAATATAAATCGATGGTGGCAGGAAAGGGAATTAATTTTAGATGCAATTGCATTGAATAATAAAGAAAAATATAAACACATGATGAAAAGCCCAAATCTTCAGTTCCCTGTCTGGTAAGGAGAGTGAGATAGGAAGGTAACAAGTTTACACATGCTGGCTGTCCCTTGTAAGTCCTGGTGTCTCCTACCTTTCTCCAGGAACAACCTCGGCAAGTTAGGCACCTGCTTTAGGGTTGCCTAAAACTAGGACTAGCTGCTTGGGTTCACAGATGATCATCCCCCCTGATAAGTTTTGATTTTGCTGTTTTCAACTACATTTTGTGTATCTTTCAGATGTGAAGTTCCAGTATGCACTATGAAAGCAGACACCTGAGTAAAGGAGAGAGGCCTTATTCATGTGGCTGAAGGAAAGGGTGTGGTACAAACTCAACTTTCACTACACAACAGCTTCATTTGAGATATGCTCATAAGTAGTCACTCGAGGATGCACAATTCTCTCCTCTGAGGACTATACGGTATCTAATGATTTTTTTTTTCTCACTTTGGAATATTTACAATATCTCTCCCCCATGTAGATTCTCTAACACCCATCAAGAGTGAACTCATGCTCCAACATTGGTATCTTTAATCTAAAAATTAATCTAAACCATGAAACACAAATGCATCAGAAAACGGGCTTTATTTTCTTTTACAATCATGAAATGACCTCTCTTAAGTAATTCAGCCACAGTTCTTATTAAAAAGAGTTTTTTTTTTTCCAGTAGAAAATTATTTATTGAAAAAATAAAAGTGGAATTAAAAAAAACCCAAAAAAACCCAAACAAACAAACAAACAAACCCAAATGAAAAAAGAACTGTACAAGGAGAATGTTTGTAAATGGAGAGATTTTCTTCTGGGGAGGCGACAAAAAGGAAACTGTAACACATAGGTGGAACTGTACTACTGGGACTGACATGCTCAGCATTGGTAACAACCCTTTTCCAGTCAAAATGAGAACATTTCACTCTCTGCTACGCTGAGTTTAGCAGCCATAACATGGACTTCACTCATGGGAAGGGGATAATACAGATGCCCCCCACAAATTATAGATTGCAGTCATACAGAAATGTAGTAGGAGTTGGAAGGGCAGTGGTCTTTTTCAGGCACCTCAAACATCTTAGGGGTTTTATTCCATGATTAACACTCCTCTTCTCCACCTCGGTTCCATGATGAGAATAAGCCTGGGAAAAGACACCCCTTTGATTTTAAATAGAACAAAATAACAAATAACCTAGGGATTAACACTTCTCTTCTCCAACTCAGCTGGTTCCATGATGAGAATAAGCCTGGGAAAAGACACCCCTTTGATTTTAAATAGAACAAAATAACAAATAACCTAGGGAGAGACACAAGATCAGTGCTAAAATAGTCAAAAAGCCCCTTGGAATAAATACTGAGATTAAAAATGTTTGAAGATATTGACATTTATTATGATGGGCTTTTGCTAAAACAGGCAAGAGAAAAAAAGTCTAATTTTCTTTGTATTTTATTGAGAAGGGCAGGCAGAAGTATTCTTACATGCTCTAGAATATAGGTAAAATCCAGGGCTGGAGTAGCACCAATGCCAGAGCTTAGACTGGGAATCAAGTGGAGTCTGATTTTCCACAGGCCGACTATAGAAGTTTTACAGGAGTGCAAAATGAGCTTCATGACAGTAGAACTGACTCAGTCAAAGCCAAAGCTGAAAGAATGAAATTAAGACTTTGCCTTTGTCATCTCATTCTTCCTGTCTTTGAAAAGGTTTAGCAGGCGTTTGTGAGGGAGTGTGCAGTAGCACCTACCTCCACACATGCTCCGTAGTCCATGCAACTGTGCTGGAATGTCGCAAGATTGGAAGGAAAGTGTTTGCATAAAGAGGAAAAAGAAAACAAACCACTGTTTGTACAATAAAATAGTGGTTTACCTCTTTGGGGACATTCCGATGGTTTTCTTAACTCTGCCAGCTAGCCTGCTGCTAAATTTGAGATAGCCAGGGCTCCTAATGGAAATGCCTGAGTTCCCAGTAGAGTCTGTGGGAAGAATGCTTGCATTGGAGTGCCTCTAGAGGGAGGTCCTGTCTGTGTGACTAACGTACCCATAGAAGAAATAAGACCATAACCTAGGAACTCATTCTGTAGGCCCAGAACACTCAGAGAGAAGTTCAGGACCTATTTTAGGTGAACTGGATGAGCTTACACATTCATCAGAGACCCATACTCTGCAATTCTCTTCACATATTTTGTCAGTTGCCTGACTTTGTATTACTCATTCCCAGTCTGAGCACAGTGAAGACCTGACTAGACTTATTTAGGCAAGGCACCAAATAATCCAGTGACTGGTTTTGTTTTTAGTGTTTGTTTCTATAATGAAGTCTCATGGATAAATATGATTCCTGTTATGGTTTCTTGGGTTAATTTAAGGGGATGAAAGGCTGAGAGAATATGGCATGTTGAGCCTGGAGAAGGCTCCAGGGAGACCTTATTGCAGAACTGGAAGGGGCTACAAGGAAGCTGGAGGGGACTTTTTACAAGAGTCTGTAGTGACAGGACAAGGGGGAAGGGGTTTAAATTGAAAGGGGGGAGGGTTAGATTGGATATTAGGAAGACGTTCTTCATGGAGAGAGTGGTGAAGCACTGGAACAGGTTGCCCAGAGAAGCTGTGGATGCCCCATCGCTGGAAGTGTTCAAGGCCAGGCGGGACGAGGCTTTGAGCAACCTGGTCTAGTGGAAGGGGTCCCTGCCCATGGCAGGGGGGGTGGACCTAGATAGTCTTTAAGGTCCTTTCTAACTCAAACCATTCTATGATTCTGTGATTCTATGACTCTTTTCCACAGTATTTCTGGATTTTGCAGCAAGTAGTAAGACTTGGTCCCCTGAAGTCATCTCTCTTCCTTTATGTATGTGAGAGTTTACAACACATCTGAATGCACAGATAGTTTTAAAATGCATTCACTCCACTGAACTTGAATTTTATTATGTGTATGCCAGGTGGAGAAGTGCTTTTAAGAAACTGCTTTTGCAGTTGTGTTTTTGTGATTGTTTTCCTCCCAGATTTATATTCCACATACCGATCTTTATTAATGGAGAGAGAAAAATGCAAAGATGTAAAGATCCTGCCCTTTCCTTAGTACTCATTTTGGAGCCGTATCAAGGGTACACTGAACAGCCTTGTTTCAAGCCATGAACTTATGAACTGATGATTTTATGAAATCCAGCTCTACTGTTATTATAATATAATCCTTACTCCTTTCATCACCCAATTTTTCTGCAAAGTCTGATCTTACTTTATTCTCCTGTAGGGTGACATGGATGTACTTGCCCCACTTCCATCTGCCATACGCTGTGGCAAACACCAAGTGATCAGATAGGCAGTTACTGAATACAAGCAGCTCCTGCTACCTTCAGTGGCTGGATGCTTTTCCTTGGCAGTGGGTGCATAATCTAGTCCCAGGATAACAATGTGTTTGGCCTTCTCATCTGCTTCCTGACTGTTGACTCTAAATCTGGGTTTGGGCTGCTTCTTTTCTTTCCATGTTAAAGAGCGAATGGGGCAGCCATTTGCAGTTCTTTTTCTGAATCCACGGTAAAGTTGCTATTAATTTATCATGGTCTTGTCTGGGAAATTAATGCATTGCCATCAGCTATTCCTTTTGCTAGTTTGGAGGTAAACCACTGTTTTCCTGCAGAAAAACATTGCAAGAAATGGTACAAAACACATAGCAGAGGCAGATCCAGTAGCCAAACAGCTTCACTTGTTTAGGTTCAATATAGAAATAGAACTTAGTGTAATTGAGTCTGTTCCCAGTTCTGTCACGCTGATGGAGAACAATCTAGAAGCCCCCATGTGAGTGTCCAGGCAGGGAGGAGAGAGGTGGTAGGTATGACCAGGTGGCGCTGGTAGATGTGGTGTGCTCAGGCTGGGAGCACTCCTCTGCTATCCCTTGCCTACGGAGGTAGGCTGTGGTTTGAAAAGCTGCCAGAGAAACATCAACGTTGCCTCCTTGCTGCAGTTTCCCCTGAAAAGCTCTCCTGAAAGGCATCGTTTCCTGGGCAGTCGGGTTTGTGTGGAGGTTTCAGGGAGCATGTTTTGCTTGGGTGCTCAGCACACTGCTGGTGGTAAAGGCCTGGGGTGGGAAACCGGCTGCCCTCTTCTACCATCAAAAGCTCCCAACAGATCATCAGTGGTGAGCAGCAAACCTTGGGGCCTGAGCCCTGGACCTGCCTGCTTGAACCTGCTTGTCTTGCTGGTCCATTTACCTAAGAATTAAATATAAATGGTTCAAAATACTGTCTTGTGGCTGAAAAATTTATGATCATCTTTATGGTCAGTTTATATTGCATTGTGTAGTGTTGAGTTGCATTATATAGCTATATGGTGCTATGCATTAGTGTTTTTCAAATGGTAGTATCCCCAAATACCTCACAGACTGACAATTGTGTGGGACGCTTCTACTTCCATGTTTTGAAATTGCTCAATTTCTCAATTAAAACAAATCAAAACAAAACAAAAAATCCAAACACCACCAGTAACTGAAAAAAGACCAACAGAATTGTGCATACTCCTTGGGGCCAAAAGGTGAGAATAGTGTTTCTTTCTTTGAAACTATTTGGAAATTTAGGGACTATCGCTAGACTTGAGATGACTTTCCCTCTTGCATATGAATACGTAAGGACATTTTTCTTGTTCAGTTTTGAATTAAAAGTGTAGGTTTTTTTAAAAATTATTTTTTATTTAGAAACATCAGAATTTGGGTAATGGTCATAGAGAAATTTGAAAGCATCCTCTTTTTCTTCTGTTTGAGAAAATGGGCAGGATTCATTTATTTTTAACCCTTGGTAGCAAATCTGAACTGGTTTTGGCTAGCTGTAGCCGTTAACTATAACAGGATCCTGAAAGGACTTTAACATATTTCCCTTCTTTCTTTCCCTTTCCCTAAGAGTTTGTGGGTTCTTTTCTGATCAGGGTTGGGGAATCCGATTTGTGGTTCAGTATTAGCGGACTGAGAAAAAGTGCCACTTCTTACATTATTAAAATCACTCCCTGCAGCCTCTAGGGATCCTTATATGTCTCTGATTCTTGTATGACCTAGCATGATCCTGTTTAGCTTGTAAAATTTGATAGGATCACAGCTCAAAGGGCTCTTGTAGGTGTACTGTCTGATTTTAACTCCTTGATGACCTCAGAGATGTTCCGTGTATACAGAGACACACATATCCATCCAGAGCTGCAACCTGTAAGATGCAGAGCAATGTGGCTCTGCTCCAGCAAAGCCCTTAACCAACAGCTCAGTGTGGAACTACTGGGCTCAAGCCAAGAGGGAAGTATCATAGAATCATAGAATGGTTTGGGTTGGAAGGGACCTTAAAGATCATCCAGTTCCAACCCCCCTGCCATGAGCAGGGACACCTTCCACTAGACCAAGTTGCTCAAAGCCTCGTCCAGCCTGGACTTGAAGACATCCAGGGATCAGGCACATGAGGTACTGTGACATAACCTGCATTGTGAATTGCATTCAGATTTATGGCTACAGTTGGTCTGAAAATGAGGATAGGTAATTATTAGTGTTTATTTTACACTGAAAGGAGGTATTCACAAAGGTTAGCTTAGCCTAACAGAATCCCTCCCAAATACCCCCTGGGAAGCCCACCTTGCTCCTCTCCCTGCAGATGATGTATCCAGAGATTAATCTTGCACAGCTTTCTGAACACTCTCCAAAATGTCAGGCATATTGTATTTTTCTGACCTGATGCAGTTCTTGGACTCTGGGTAACATTTCTGAAAGATTCTAAAACCTTCAAACATTTTGGGAAGTGTTACCTCTTTGCTTAATCCTCAGGTGGATGGTGTAGTATCCAGAACTGTGTTTAGAGCTGAACGTTGCTTTCAATGCTGGTGTTAAGGATAGCTTTGTCATTGCAAGTTTTCAATTGTTCCTCCAGGTTACTGACTGAGGTGTGTCACTGACATGTCTGTGTATCCTATGACGTCCATTCTTTCAGTGATAGCTCTGGCAAAAGTCATACAGTTTTCCAAGTTATTAAACTAGCTTTAGGAGTTTCAGCAGCTTTTACCTCAGCCAAACAAAGTGACAAAACCTGTGTTGAACAAATGAAGACTAAGATATTAACATGAGCAGTGAGCGTGCAGCAAATGTGTAATCTGGATGGTTAAACACATTAAAGTGTTGATACATGGCCCTAGAATACTCTGCAGTATCAATCCATGAAGAGTGTGTCACCGCATCTCCTATTAGGTTCTATTTCAACTCTTGATTTTACGGCTGTTTTTCTTCAAAGTATGCTGAACTTTGTTCTGTGTGCACAATTAAAATGGGGGTTAATCCTTTAGGGGCATTGGCACTCAGAAGCCTATGCATGAAGATTAGGAAAGGAGAGGAAAACCTCTCAGTGGATACGACTCAAAGTGGGAATGACACTGGGCTGCTCCAGGTGGGCCAAGGCAGCCTGAAAAACACAGAAATAGTGGGGAAAGGTAGCTTATTTGACAAACAAAAAGCCATTAGAATTATTTCAGCAGTATTTTCATGCAGCTGATTTTGACTCACACCGGCTTTGTACCCACTGTACTAAAACACAATCAAGATATCCCCTTTCTTTTTTCTGGTGAGCTCCAAGTTTCTAATATGTGGAGAGATTTCCCCTTTCTTTTTCCTACTAGTCTCTCTGCACAACTCTTAATTTTTCTCCTCACTTTGCCAGACTCCTTCATCCATTTCTCACCTTTCACTCATATTCTTTCAATGAAACTTTTTCTTTTTTTTTTTTTAGTGTTGCCTCTACTGCCTACTAGTAACTTCCAGATGCACCGAGCTTTCTTTCCATGGATCCAGACTTCTTCAAGTCCCAAAGGGACTTGCCCTTGGCAAAGATCACTAGTCGATGGAGGCAGGCTGTACACCATCTGAATCAAATCTCTGGTTTACAGGTAATGCGAAGCAGCTAGATGCAGGGAAAAGCTGACCTCTTGCTTTTGGTGATAGCTTATCCTGCAAGTTTTGGCAACATTTGACCTCAGCATTCCTTAGTGAGTCTTAAGCGAATGTAGTCTTCCAACAACTTTGCACCCATCCTGCAAAATTACCAGGGCCTGGCATCATCCTGTGGAGTAAGAAAATAATTTGGAAATTATTCCAGTCCAGTTCAAAAGTTTCTATAATGATATTAATCATGTGAAGATTATAGTTATATGCATGTACACCTCATCATTTATCCTGACATAGTAAACATGTGATGATTTTTCAAAACTTTCTGCC
>NW_010264351.1:0-18712 GCF_000690775.1 Eurypyga helias
CACCGGCCTAAGCGGGTGGGTTACGCGACAGATGTTCTCGAGCGCCGGTAGCCCACTCGCTTTCCAGTTTGCCCTTGTTTGGAAAAGAGCAACTCGGCCACCCTCCTCTATTTTTGTGACTTCTCAAAAACCAAACCAGAGCACTAGCTAGCAGGGCTGACCCATCGCTACCAAATCCGAGCCATTTCTGCAGCCAGCTCTGGAAAACCGCCACCGAAGCAGCAGAAGAGGCTGCGAAGCCTGCCCCAAAGCCAGGCAGGCCTGTGCCGAGCCCCATGCTGCCGCATCTGGCTCCTCTCCGGCCAGCGCCAGCTCTAGGCACCGACCCCAGCCCGTCCCAGGGCACTGCTGCCTCTCCCCACCTCGCACACCCTCTCTTTGTGCATCCCTCTGCTCGTTATCTGATGTTTCTCCCTTCCCATGTTGATTCAGATCCTGCCCTCTTGACCCTCTTTTTATCCTCCCCGCCCTGTGTTTTAGCAGCATCGTTTAAAAGTGATGATACCCACTGAAATGTGTCCAGGCACATCAACAGGAAAAGAAGAATTAATGGGCTGGGCTTTTATTCCACTTCGGGTGAACCATAAAGGAAGATTATGCAGAACAGTAGTACTGTTACTGTGGAAAGTACATGCTTCATCACTTAAGCCACACTTTTAATTTTACACTTCCAAAGTCTGCAAACACCACAGACTCCCCAAGAGGGTATGTGAACCAGAAAATTAAACCAACAGCACCAATTTCCCAGACTCAAGAAGTTCCAGGTTTTCCATGTTAATAGCTTGAGGTTTGAATCCAAGGAAAAGCATTAAAGACGTGAACGGCTTAAACAGTTTTGAGAACGCTCCTCTAAAATCAAGTGTGGTGTTTTAAGGTAGGTACGGTGGTTTTCCTCCCCTTTCACAGGCAGCAGCGCTCAGCTCTTTCCTTTCTTGCACTCCTAGTGATGTCAGAAACGAGCATACCACAACAGTGCAGAGAGGAACAGGCTTTGCACCTCTGCGCAATCACAGTACGGAAATGGAAATGCCTCCCCATGCGATACACCATCCGTAAAGCCAAGTGCCCGTCGCCCTGGCAGCCCCCCTGCCTGAACGCCATCACCTCTGCCCCAGGCCTTAGAGGAGAACAGGAACAAGTGGACCTGCAGCGCTCGTGATGCTGAGCTCAGCAGCCAGGTGTTGGGTCCCTGCCCTCCCCATGTCCACATGGGAGCGGTGGCGATGCCACATTCATAGAATCATAGAATCACAGACTGGTTTGGGTTGGAAGGGACCTTAAAGATCATCTAGTTCCAACCCCCCTGCAATGGGCAGGGACACCTTCCACCAGACCAGGTTGCTCCAAACCTCATCCAGCCTGGCCTTGAAGCTGGCCAGGGATGGGGCATCCATTGCACAGTGTGCCACATTGCACAGTGTGGCGTTGATTTTTGAAAGAAAATGTCTTTATTCTTCTCTTCACAAGTTCCCCTATGCAGGCCACATCCGCAATCCATTTTAAGCAGGTAAAAATGTAGCTGTCAATAATTAACCTTAGTTACTGATGGAGAAAAAAGCTACTTTGTTAAAAACTGTCGCTGACTGCCTCAGTGGAGGAGCAGAACCTACGTTAGCCTTTTACACAGGTTGTTAAGCATCATAACTCCTCAGTACGGTCTCATTCCAAGGTTGTAGAATGGATTTAAAGGGTGAAAAAAATTAATTAAGCAAGACAAACTAAAAATCAGTATTGTAAAACAGATTTTAAAAGGGCGATAGGGTCAATCTAAAGAAGGATAGAGAAGATTTTTTGATGTTCAGTCTCCTCCCTTGCAAACCCAGTAAGATTCAGTGTCAAACCCACTGCTTGGAGTTTTGTGGCATTCTCTGAACTGGCTCATGCGGAGATTGGTGTGGCAGTGTAATGGGGACTCTGCTTTTGAGGTCAACTGGAGGAGTAAAGAAGAAGTAAACTGCTAGAAAAAAACCCTATAGTTTGATAGATTGTGAGTAGTGAGTATGGCAATGACATCCGCCGTCACGAATCTGATGAAGAAGCTCAAAGCTCTTCAGCAGAAGAGTTTGAGGAAGTTTGGTTTAGCCCCAGTTCCCTAAGTCCCTTTGCATTTCCTAAGCACGGACAACGTTATCATCCTGGATCTAATAAAGGTCTAGCAAATCAACAGGCCTAGAGGAGAACCCCAAGAAGTGTGAAATAAAATATCCGGACTGTAAGTAGGAGTCAATTTTCATTAAAACCAGCTGGTTAATACTGCACCCATGTGCACCTAAGGCACTGAGCAGGGAAGAGGAAGAAGGAAAATTACAGCAACTAAAGAATAGCAAGAATATCCAGAGCTCTAATAGTAAATATTTAAAGCAGAAAGGTATGTAAACAACTCACCCCACAGAGGAGAAACAAGCTTTCCTCCGGGGAGATAAGCCCATCTTTCCCTCTCCTGGAGACCTTTTTGCACCTCTATCTGATTTAGCCCTGGTCAGAGACAAGGCTTTATAAGACCAAAAAAAAAAAAAAATTATTCACCTGTCCAGTATGCACGTAACAACTGAACACCTTTTCACCTGGTTTTCTACCTGCATCCTGAAGCCAAAAGCTTGTGTTTAGCTAAACACTTCTTCTAGAAAGACAGGCAACCCTGGGAAGCTGAGAACCCATCCCAGAGGGATGGAGACTATCCACCACCTCCTCAGGAATCTGTTTCTGGAGCTCCCCGTCAGCATAGCACCAGCATGTGTCATACTGCTCATCCAAATGCAGTTTCGGCACAGGCCCTGCTTTGTCCTTGTCTGGTAGATTGCTGAGATTAAGGACCCTGAGCCACCTCCTGATGAAAGATCTCCCACACTGATCACATCACCCTCATTCTCTTTGGTAAACTAATCAGGTTCTGCTCCTTCTGTTCCTTCATGTCAGGTACTACCTTTGGTCCCTTAATCACTTATCTGGCTTTCCTGCTCCTTTCTCCCAGCATTTCACAAGTGTTTGTCATTGGATTCTTATTTTTATCGCAATAAAGAGAACTCACTTGTCAAAAGAAAGAGAGCAGATCACATCTCTTCTGTTGCCTGCTGCTCCCCTTGCTTGCACAACCAAGGGTCTCCTTGACTGTTTTTACTGTATCAGAGGACTCACCTCGAGCTCCTGGCCAGCTGAGACCTTCAGGATACTTTACACAGTCACTGCTGTCCAAGACACAACCCCCGCTCCGCAACCACTGGCTGCAGGAGGGTTTTAGGTCAATGACTTTCCTCGCTGTATTACATTACAATGGAAATATTTCTTGTTTCCTTACCAGCACAGGCCACTGAAGGCACTGACTGCCCAGCCCTTTCTCCTTCACCATCACTCTGCTCTTCAGATGAGCAATGAACTTCCTGCAAAGTTGTTTTGTTGGCCTAGGACTGATTTCCTGCCCCCAAAAAGGCAGCCTGTGAAATCTGCTGATGACTTAGTTATAGATACCAAGCTAAAACTGGCTTGATGCCATGACAGCTAGCAGATGCAAGAAAGCTTGACTCTTGGCCCCGCTCACCTTGTCCCTGAGCTCTCCTGCCCCCCAAGGCAGTGATGGACCTTGAGGGCTTCCCCAGGTCACAGCACAACCGCCTGCAGAAGCAGCCAGCGCTGCTCACTGCCCTGACACAGGCGTGGGGGGACCATGACGCAGATTGGCCTAGGAAGTCACGTCAAAGAGAAAAAAGCACAAGAAAGGAAAGACCCCAAGGAGCTGGTAAGTGTCAGCGTTAGAAGATCAAGATGGGCTAAGGCAGAAAAGGGACTTTCCTATCCACACACCTTTTAAACAGCACTGTACGGTTTCCTTGCAGGCTGCTAAGAATGCAGTTTTTCAGGCAGATTTTCTTCCTCCCACAAGTCAAGGGTTTTCTGAACCAGCACAGCTCTTATCGGTCTCATGATCTGCTGCTGTCATGAGTGTCAGGCTTGGTTAGACAAGGTGGCATGAGCCATTGTTGCTACCTGAACCTTAAATTATCTCGTACACAAACCCAGGTAATTCATCCAAAGCATCTTCCCTTTCCTCCTCCTATTTTAGTTACAAAACAAAACTCTTTATTGATTCTGGCCTATTCTGTAAAATGCTTTGAGACTAAAAGTACTACATAGAAGCAGGTAAATATAATTAACCACCTAGTTTTTCCATTGAGAATCCAGATGTCTTTTCTTGCTGCTGATCACAGATGAAAAATCCTTCCCAGACCTTCTGGCTAGGTGCAGAGCATGGCTGGAGGCTCTCATGCTATGTGACACCAGCCCCCAGCATCCGGCGTGGCCCAGCATCCCCATGGCATTGGTTCAAGCTGAAGCACAGAGCAGCACTGGCTGCACCATCCGCCCGGCTGTTGTTAGATGGGCAGCGTCCGTGCAGGGTAACAGGTAAGAAACAACCCAGACAAGGCAGATTTTGAAGGTGAAGGGGAGTCACATCTCTTCTTCTCAGCCATAAAAAAAAAGGCTGTTGCAATTACCTTTTCTTCCACTTCTCTGCTCCCTGCACCTTCTGAGTTCCTATGCTTCTGTCCAGAAAAGACATTTCTGCTTCCAAATACACAAGGAAGAGGTGGATTATAATATGGAAATCCACCAGGATCTCCATATTATAGGTGGGAAAACTGAGGCATGCAACAGCCATCACTCAGAAATGGGGAGCTGGCGAGTACTAAGACCAGACCTGGCTACAGTGGTGACCAGTGCTGAATCCATCCCCCAGCTCCTTGGGAAAAGCAAGTGTTGCTTCCTGGGGACGAGGCAACTCTGAAAGGAAAACCAGAGGTGCAGTTCCCATCACCTCTGCCCATGCTTTCATGTAGATGACGGCATGAATCCAGCCCTGCTGATTACGCAGGAGTTGTCATGAAAAAAGGCTCTTTCACAAGACTTTCGGCTCTTCCTGCTTCCAAAGGAGTAGGAAATACAGTGAGGACGGCTGCATTTCAGTTCTAGTCACACTTTCCTTCCTCTTCAAGGAAACCAAGATAATGGGAAAAGTTGAAAAAAATCCTTGCTGATTTGAGATTGCTGGATAATTAACTGATTTTCTTGGTAAAGGAAACATGGCCAGATCTCACCCTGTAGTGCCAGAGCCATGCAGCCCCTGTTACAAATGCAGAGCCAGGGTGCTGCACAGAAAGGGCTCAGAAAGGTAACTGAGGATTGGATAAGAGAAATAGGATGAAATCTGGAAGAATTACAGAAGGTCAGTACCTAAAGGGCTTTTTATTAAATAAATTAATAAAGTCTTTGCTCATGAAAAAGGCATCAGCACAAACGCAGTGTGACCGCGAGCCACCAACACCATGCAGTTAAAGAGAGCACACTCTTAAAACGTAGGAAATGAGAAACTTCAGCAGCAAAGCAGAAATCCCTAGTGCTCCGTCTTGAGTCATCCTGGCTACCCAGCACCAGTAAAAGTGAGCAGAAATGAAAGTGGAGTGGGGACGGGACTGCTAGAAGCATCGCATGCAGATGCGACACAGGAAAGTTGCTGTGGGCAAAGATCTCTGTTGCCAAGGGAACAAAAAAACCCGAATCCAAACCCAAACATGATTATGGTATGAACAGGTCACTAAGAGCTGGAAGTGAGAGGGAGATTTTAACAGCTAATGATGGGTTGCTGCAAAACCAAGGGGGTGAAAAGCCCAACAGGTTTCAAGGTGGAGCACAGCTGCTCATAGGAAATACAATGCAACATGGGGAAGGAGCCTGCAGCTTCCGAGATACTCACTGCACAAACAGGAGAAACAGCAAACTTGGTGTTCTGGAACAACCCTGGAGCTGAGAGCCCCCACCGGAGCTGAGCATGTGGAGGAACAACCACAGACACAAGGTTCTGCAGCCTCTTCTCCCCCACCTCCAGCCAGGAGACAGCTGTGAAGAAGATCAAGGCTTAACATCATCTTAGGTTTAAGTCCATTAAGTGATGTGCAGAGCAGGTACCGGCTCGTTCTCGGACAGGACAAGGGAACACATCGCATGTAGGTACGCTGAGCAGGGCAAGCAGAGGACCAACATCCATCCTCTCACCCTGCTAATCTCAAAACAGAGCCGAGTCTTTCCTGCGCCCCACGTGTGCAAATTCTTGATGGTCCCCACCACCTCCCCTGCCTCCGTGGGGAGCGATGACGTCGCCCCAGGTTTACACCGGTGCTAAGGAGAGCTTCAAACCATCAACAGCTGGGCCCAGTGTCTGCCAGCAGGAAGGGTGCTGCGGGTTAGCACCCACCATGCTCCATCCAGCAGCGCGTGGCTGGGAGGGCAGAGCTCTGCCCCCCACGAACACTCTCCTACGCACTCCAAGCCTCAGCCACTCGCCGTGGGCATTTACCCTCCGTCATTTACCCGGTGACCTGCTGCAGTGGCCCCACAGACCTCATGCTGGTGCCAGAGCCCAGCTTGAAGCGTTTCACGCCGAGCCGGTGATTCCGGCTATTGTGCATGCCGAGAGCCTGGAAAGGGAAACACGGTCCTGAGCCTCAGCCGGCACATCACCCCAGCCCCAGCCAAATGCACGCCCAGCCACCCCGGTGCTGCCAGGAGGGCAGGGGGAGCAGGGGGTCCCCACCGCACCGGCAGAGCGGGCGGCAGCCCCCGTGCCTGGGAAGGGAAGGGAAGCGCAGCTCCCTGGTGTTGATTAAACGGCGGGGGACGCTTGCAGGGGAAGGAAATGGAAAGAGGATCAGGAACTGCATCTGCCTGAACCTCGCACAGTTAAAACAAACTCAGTCTCATGCCCTCGCTTTTCTCACTTAGTTTCAGGTCAGACTTTCCTAAGAAACTGGGAGGTGCAGTTCAGGATCCAAGAAAAGCAACTTAATATTAAAATGTAGTCATTAATAATTAATATTTTTTAAATAATTAAAGTAATTAACACCAGAACAGGCACAAAACTCAGCACTGCATGACAGCGCAGATGTCTCAATAGAAGCGAGGCTTCAGAACCCTTGCTCATCCTCTAATGAGTTTAACACACACATGGCACAGCACGTTTCCATTGCAAAGCTTTCCCGCGTGGCTTAGGGTGCATCTGGCTCCAGAAGAAACCGCAGTGACTGGACCTGGAGGCAGAGAAGACCTCCCCCCCATTTCCACCGCCTGCACACTGTGGTGGTTGCAGGGGGAAAAAGGGGAGGCGAGGGTCAGCCAGAACACTGTACCCCTCGGAAAGAGGCCATTTCCATTACTGCGAACTTCCCAGCAGTCCCTAATTAGGGAGAATTTGCAGGAATAAATAAACTGGCAGTGCTACGTAGATGCACTCCACTTCCAGATGTGCATGTCTCATTTCCACGTGGTGTCCGAGCGGGCTGGAAACTTCACCCCGCACAAGGGGAGGAGGCAGGCCCAGGGTGGGCTCCCCATGCTGAGCCCACCACGTCAGCAGCTCCGTGGGTACAAATCCTACTACATCCCACACTTCCCAGCTGCCTTGGGCACCAGCCGTCATCCCTCTGGTTGCTCACCATCCCTCTCCTATCCCACGGAGCCACCGTACCCCCGCGGGACCCTCCCAGCCCTGCTGCAGAACGGGGTGTGAGCCGGGAAAGCAGCTTTTACAGCCACTGCCTCTGCCGCTCTCCCAGCCGCCTGCTCACGACCTTTTCAACCCAAAACTTTCCAGTCATAAATATACCAGCTCATGGCAGGAAACTTGCTTTTCTTATATTTCTCCCCTGCTTCTCAGGGAGCCATTTCCAGAAGCTGACTCTCCCTGCACCAGTCCCCAGCCATTTCTCCCTGCTCCTCCAAGACATTTTGGGCATGCAGTAAAATCTGTGGCAGCACCAGGACCCTAAAACTCCCTGTAAAGGCTCAGAAAGTGCCACGAGCTGCAGGTCAGGCCTCAGAAGCAGCTGTACCTCGTGATCTTCCTACTTATCATCAAAGGCTTTATTTTTATTATTCCTTTTTGACATAAAACAGTTTGATAAGAACAATTCCCAGACGGAGCTGCAGCCCCACACCCACTTGGCTTCCTCTGGGCAGCACGGATGCAGTGCGGGAGCTCACTGCACGGCGGGAGAAGGACGCAAGGGCAGGCGGGAAGGAAAGGGAGGAAGAACAAACACATTTTTCCTTTCCTTTTAAAGCCTTTGGTAAATGCCAGTGAAACCACCAGTGACGATGCCAAGTGCAGTGGCTGGTGACTGTGCAGCACTGAGCACCACTGGCAGCTTCCCCTTTGCTTCAGCTCCACACAGAATTGTTTAGGTTGGAAAAGACCTTTAAGATCGTGGGTCCAACTGTTAACCTAACGCTGCCAACACCCACCACTAAACCCTGTCGCTCAGCACCACATCTACATGTCTTTTTAATACCTCAAGGGATGGTGACTCCACCACTTCCCTGAGCAGCCCATTCCAATATATTTTTCCTAGTATCCAGTCTAAACCTCCCCTTGCACTTTCCTCTGTCCCTATCACTTGTCACTTGGGAGAAGAGACCAACCCATCCTTTCTGCACCCTCCTTCCAGGGAGTTGTAGGGAGCTATGAGCCCTGAGCCTCCTCTTCTCTAGGTTGAACACCCCCAGCTCCCTCAGCTGCTCCTCACAGGAATTGTGCTCCAGACACTTCCCCAGATCCATTCCCTTCCCCGGACATGCTCCACCACCACGCAGGGATGGGAAGGGTACAAAAGTGGACAGGCATTGCTGCCACTCCGTGTCAGTGGAAATTTAGGTGCCCTTGGCATCACCCTGTGATGCTCTGGTCAGGGGACCATGCCCTCAGCTCCACCACCTGCACTGCCGCTGCCCGGGAGGTCTTGGCAGGTCCAACGCAGGCACGTACGTAACAGTAGGCAAGATCGGTGCCATTAACAAACTCCTGGGCTTGGGAATTGCACATGGGAAAGAGATGGGCCAGCCTGGACACAAGGAGTGAGCAGCTGCCTTCAGCGAGGGCAGGGTCTGCCTTGGGTTTTACATCTCATTAGATTGTCCTCTCAGAAAGTTTACTGCAACTTTCAGACTTGCACAGAAGGCACAACCAGGGTAATCCCCCACTAACCAGATCCCAGTATAATCACGCGGGTTCCAGGGTCCCAGCTAGCCAAGCTGTGCTGGGCAGCCTTAAAGCAGCAACCCTGAGCTGCATGTTCTGGGGACCTACCCCAAATGCAGGAGGCAGCCCAGGAGCTCATACTCCAGTTGCCTCTCCTGCTGGAAGTACGGGGCAGGACAAAGGGGATCACAAAGCCCCGTGTAACCAGGTCACCAATCAGCACACCAGCCATTGCTCCCCCATGCCACCTCTCAGGTACCCAGCGCTGCTAATGCAGACTCAGCCTCTTCTACGGATGCAGAAGTTGCAGTTGATTTAGAAATATGGATTAAAAAAAACCACAAACAATTCAACATGCAAGCTTTTAGGGGAATTTCCTTCAACTCCCCCTTTCATGTGCTCAGCCACTTCTGCCTGCCCCAGCTCTTGTGGGTGCACAGCCATTCATGCCTGCGGCTTCTGGCTGCAGGGCACTTGTTTCTGCCGAGATTAAATCATTACTGAAGGAGGGACCTGACGCTGTCACCACCACCCTGTCTTCTAGGAGAGACTGTCAACACCAAGCTTCACCCAGGGCAGGACAACACTTGGGCTTCCCCCCATCCCCGCCTGTCCCATCACAGCTTTCCAAGAGCCATCTCTGGCATGAGCCACAGCCAGCACAGCGGCTGGGAGACGCTGGGGATTTCAGCCTCCAGAAACAAAAGAGGACCCAAGAAACAAAAAAGTCAGCTGGGAGATGTGCTGCAAGCGGGCCAAAAGCAGAGGCCGTCCAGCGTTTGCCCTAAATGGGAAAAGGGCCCACAAGCACGCCGGGGGCAGAGCACCAGCCACGGAGAGAGACGGCACCGAGCCAGGCGGGAGAGGAGGAGATTTCCAGGGAGGAGTATGAGGGGGAGAGAAGCTCCCCACTGGCAATCCTCCCTGACAAGCACGGACAGTAAAACCCTGGAGATAGGCTGAGTTTGGGGGTACTGGAATAGGGTGAAAGTCAGAGACACATCTGCATTGCCATCAGCAGTGGGACACAGCCCTTCTCTGGGTGGTCGTACAGAGCACCTTGCTGCAGGCTCTCAGGCAATTAGCTCTGCTGCTTCTGGCTCTAAATGAGGACTGCAGAGTGCAAATGTACTGAATGAGCAGAGCTGGGTCTGCCCCCCCCACAGTGACAGGGCTGGGTTATCTCCACTGCATGTAGCCTGTGCTCCGTTTACACCCATAACCCTGCAGCCAAGCCAAGCAGGGAAAGGGGAACAGGCCAAACTCCCTTTTGATGAGATGTGGCCTCTGCCATCGCACCAAGCTGTGCCACAATGAGAAGTTCATACAGTGCTCACTTGCTGTTATCGCTCCTGCCATCTCCAGACTGCAGGCAGGCCGTCTCCACTCACCACCCCACCTTACATGCCATCCTCCCATGAACTCAGCCTCACTGTGCTCACTTTTTGCTAATACTTCATCTTAATTTGCAGTGCTGGCACCTATAATAACCACACCAGGTCAGGGAGTGTTGGACTAGATGTTCCACCAACAGAATTAAACTGCCCTTGTTTAGGAGAAGTTAAAATAAGGTAGAAACAAAATCTGAAATGTTTTTCCTTATAAAGGAACAACAGGAGGAAAGTGCTGCGTGCATTAAGCATCAGCCTTTCTCATTTTGCAGGGACTGGCAGTGTCTATAAGCTCCAGGGATATCATTATTTCCAAGCAAGGAATCATGGAACAGACTAACACAAGCGTGTTTATGTTATCGCAAGGGAATACACTGCCAGAACTGAGCTCTGTCTTTACATATCCTTCTTCTCCCATCAGCCTCTAGAAAAATCCCCCTGCACCACAGTACCCCTGGTTGGGTTGCTTTAATGACCAGACGACATTCCTGAGAGTCAAATAAAACAGCCCTGCTGCCTCCATCCAGTGCCTGGGCCCCTGGGTCGCACTCCTCTGTGTGAACATGTGCCTTGATGTAGCACCAACACCCTCCCAGGAGAAGGACTCTTAATGACTCCGCAGACGCACGCTGTTGCCACCAGCTCCAGCCCTCCAGCCACAGGTCTGCACATCCCCTGTGAGGGGCATCTCACCTCCAGCTCCACTTCTGTAGGTGGTTTTCAAACAAGTCTTCTCCATAACACTTGCTTGTAACTTGGGAAAGCATTGCCTGCCAGGATATTCCATGTGCTGCAGGGAGTGCTAACGGCCCAGAGCCACTCTTCGTGCTTGCTCGGAGCCAAGGATGGTGACCCAATGCAGAAGCAGGGCTGGGCTGTCCCTGTCCTCGCCATCCCCTGCACCAGCCCGGGCACTCAGTGAGGTTTGCAAGTCTAATGGCAGAGGCATGCTGTCGTGCAACTCAGCGATCCAGTCACTGTGGAAGCAGCTAGAGGCTGATTGGCACATAAGCGCTCAATTAGTTGGAGAAAGAGGTGCCCGTTTGGTTGTTTGCCAGCCCGCAGACAGATTTAAGACATGCGGGAATTGAACCTCCGGTCCAGATATCACCGTGGCCAAACAGGCCACCTCCTTTACTGGCCTCTGGGAGAGCCCCTGGCAGCACAATAAAAGGAGTATTTAGTAAAGCTGCAGGCTCGCTTGAAAAAACTTGAGGATGATGAGCCATTTTGCAGCCAAGCTTCATATAAACACATTGATAATGATGTTAGCATCAGAGCAGGAGATGAATAGGGCGGCGTGGCAACAGCAGGCCTCTCTGTCTGCTTCAAGAAAGCCCCTTTTTTGCAAGGCACATGTTTAATCCATGATCTGTGTCTGCTGCCAGCCACATTCACACTAAAATCCGCTCACCTCATCTATCTTCTATATATCCACAGATAATAGGTGAGGCAGGAGTGCAGGCAGAACTGCAGGGCTTGCTCGCAAATTCCACTGTGTTCTGTGCTGTGCTGCTCTTTGCTGAAACCTCTGTCCTGTCTTCATTAAACACCTTCGTCAGAGTTTAATACACCAATGGAGGCCAGCGAGGTCACGCAAGTCCAGCACCCTCACGTTAGACATGGCTAAAAGGTTTGGTGTGCCGCAGCTTTGAGAGGGCATCTGAAACAAACTTTTGGAAATTAAGACCCGCTTCTACACCCTATCTGGGATTTATCCCAGATTTATCTGGGATAAATCTGCTTCCCACTGTCACTCAGGGCGGAGAGGCAGGGAGACATCCTAGCACCAAAAGCTAATGTCAGCTCTTGCTCACAGGGACCCCTCTGTACCTCTCTGAGAAAGGCTGTCCCAGCTCTGCTCCATGGGCATGGAACAGCCTCACCAACCATGCTGAGTTGCTCATTAGCTGAGATGCAAGCACACCAGCAACAGCATCAGATCATCCTTGGTCTGTTGAGGACAACGTTAGGTTTGGGTCACTTGGATTCACTTTTAGTCACGTTGGTACAGTGCAAGAATAAAGCCTGCAGGCTCATCTCTAGCTGATGGGTCTTGACTTGGCTGTCACTTTGATTTGCATCGCTCAGCAGCTTTGCTGATTGCTCGAGAAAACGCAGGTTTGCGCAGCTCATCTCTGCAGGCAGCACGACTGAAGATTGATGAGCTCCTGGTCTCTGAGCTCAGTCAGCCGTGTGCTGACTACAGTCAGCTCCACAACTGCACAAGAACGCAGACACCACACACTCGTCCTGGCAGAGAAGGAGGCAATGTCAGCAGAAGCCAAACTCCGGTAAGTGCACTTGTGAAGACACTTCACTGAATTCAAAGAAACAACCCTTCCTCCTCAGTTATTGCTGCCACCCCACATCATTTAGACATGCTGCCCAGCTACAACCTGCCGTAATTTTCATGGTCATTTCTGTGTAATAATAAACATTTTATTAAAACTATGGAGCAAGCACTCCACAGCACAATGAATATTCATGTTGTCTTCCACAGCGATGAGCTGGGATCCCTGCACAGTACAAGGTCTACAAAGTCTTCCCTACTCGCTTGCAAGGCACAAAAGCGTGGGAGTTGAACAAGGATCAGTATTATCCACTAAACCACAGGCCGGGCTTGCAGGAACTGGCAGGCTGAATTGCTTCCAGTCGCTAAAGAAGGCAAACAGTCCAGCCCAGTTCTCGCATGCCAGATATGTTGAGCATCTGTGGATTTGAGAATGCAAAGACAACCCAACCCCATCCTGAGAACGAAGCAGTCTCCCTCCACACACCCCTAGTGATGTGTGTTACTCGGAGGCAGAGTGGTTCTAGCAATCTATTTTCTTTATTTTCCTAAATTACGCATTATAAAGGCATTTTGAATGTGGTGTTTTCCTTCTACACCTAGCAATCTTCTAGCTAATAGAAAGATGAGCTGGCAAAACTCAAGGAAGGCTGACAAAGGAATAAAGTGAAGTAAAAACCTCATCTTATAAGGAAACAGCAACTGGAACCAGCCACAGCATCTACACACCGAGGCACAGCCAGGGCTTTGCCTGGGAATGTTCAGCCAGAGGTGGAAGGGACATAGCGCTCAGCCAGTTTGTTAAGTTCTGCAGCAGAAGGATGGTTAGCAGGGGATGAACCGTGAATCTTCAGGGAAGAAACATCCCAAGCCAGACACAGTTCTAGATGTTCCACACTGTCAAGGCTTCCTGAAAAGTTTCCCATCCCAAAGACAAGGACCTCCTTGCATCTCATTACCCCTCCAGATCTTTTACATGATGATAACTCTATCTTTCAGCCACATCCAAAGAAAGACTGGATGTCTATCTTTCTTCTGTCGCAAGGGTTCCCCCAGCCCACACCAGTCACCCAAGGATGAATTTCCAGCCCCAGCAGTTAGACCTGTTAGGAATTTACAGAACAAACTCCGTCTGCATTTCTCTTGGGTGCTTCTCCTGAGGACCTGTGCAGCTTTCCTGGAGCTGTGGCACTGGAAGGCCCCGTAGCGAGCAGCCACAGCATCACCCCTCCATCTACATAGAGCTCAGTTTTAAGGACAAGAAGATCTCCCAGCCTGGCAATGAAAGAGCCTCACAACACGTTATCTGTGCTTTTGCTTCCTTTCCCTCTGACCTTCACACCCAGAGCTGGAAGCTCCTTGCAGCCAAGCCTGCTTGGAGCAAGCACTTTCTCAGCTTGAGAGCCAAGAAAAGCCCCCGTGGATTATAGCCTGTTGCTGCATTTGTTGTCAAAAAAGCACAGCACGTCAGAAGTCACTAGAAGGGAAAGGGGCTGTTATTTATGACCTAGATTTATTGCTACTTTCCTTCCCCAGGGCCCCTGGAAATCTCAAAGTGCTCTGGAATCAAGGTGAATCCATGAAATGCAGGTTCTCAAAGCCCACGTCCTGCTTCTCCACTTTCCCACTCCACCCAGGTCCCAGAAGCTCCTGGAGGTGTGGCATCCTCCTTTGCCTGCCAGCACAGAGATAAACCCCAACTCCTACACCTTCCTAGAGAGAACAGCCTGATGCTGGTGCTGCGGCTGTGCAGCATCCCAAACTGATGGGAAATTGCGTCTGCAGTAGAGGTTTAGGAGGGCACAAGGAGGTGAGAGGCTTCAGGTGAAGACACACAAGCAAGTCAAAACTTCTGAGGATGACCTTTGCTGTACAGGTACCCAGACCTGCTGGCTCAAGCCTTTTCCTGTGTCTGAATGAGCTTCCAAGAACTTCTTCAGCAGCGGCAGGCACTGGGCTGACCCGAGGCCACAGCAGGATCCCAACAGCTTTGCTCTGCCCGAGGTGGGTCCCATTCCTCCCTGATATCACGGGGCTGCCGAAGCTTCTGGTGTAGCCCTGCATCTTGCAACGGACCGTCAGCAATTTGCAGATTGCATGGCCTGGCCCATCTATAAAACAGGGATGTTTATATAACCCTAGGAAAACACCAAGCACAGCAGGATTGCGAGGGAATACACTTTCAGCTGCTGGAGTTGGTGGAGCTCTGACAGACCACGTCAGTCAAGAGTCTGCCCTTAACTCTTACTATTCAAAGGGCAACTTCCTATTTAAATGGAAAACAGCGAAGTCCTTGCAACTTAGGATGTTCCTGTTCACAACAGATACAGCTGATGAGCGAGGTATTAAATCCAAGCGGCCACTTCCAGAGCTTCCTGAGAGAGACCAGCTCCCTGCAGAGCAAATGCTGCGTCTCTGCTGGAAAACACCAGGTTTGTTGTTTGTTTTTAAAGCAGTTTCTTCCCTGAGCCAGGAAAAGGACTGAAAGCCAGCCTGGCTTTATTATTTAAGTCAATGCAATATGAATGAGAGGGCTATGAAGGGGATATTTTTCGTGGGTTATTTTGGTGATGGATCTGACATATCTGCTTAAAAAAATCTTATGTTCACTTGTGAGCAACTGTTGGACTCAGAGTGTGGCTTTACAGATATTGCCAGCCCTTGACATTAATTCACTTTTCTAAAGACCAGCAAAAGATTTAAACCATCCAAGAGGCAAGGAAGTGGCAAATAAGGGACCTGGGAGCCAAGACGTAAAGCGATCAGAGGGAAATGTGTGACAGGCAGTGGGAGCTGAGGACTTTGGGGCAGGCGGAGGTGGGAACAGCAGAAGTACATGGGCTTCGGATGAAGGTGGTGCCTCCAAGGCTCTTGCACCATCTCAGCCGCTCTCTTACATACTGCCGCACTCTACACGTCCCACAGACACTGCTCACCTACATGGTTTAATGCAATTCCTATTCATCGTTTTAACAGAGGAGGAGGCATGAGGGACAGTTCAATTAACTCAAACAGCTTCTCCCAGATGGCTAGAGGCAATTTTGGGAACAGCACGGCTTCTGCTGGTCCTTCCTGGCTGTGTGCAGTGACTCCTGAAGGACGGAGGTATCGTTGTAGCTGAGAAGCAGCAATCTGAATTTCAACTCAAAAGTGAACTTCTGCTAAAGACAACTTCTGCCCCCTAAAGCTACCCGTGGTTTTACACTGCCATGCCCTCCAGAGTTTAAGCCATCAGCAGTAAAAGTTTACACTTCGGATACATTTGTATGTCAACAGCTAGCACTTTTTATTTCATGGGACAATCTGTCAGCAGAATGTCCTGAGGCACCAAGGCACCTTTGAACAGTACAGCCAACAGAACCGGATTTCCCATGATTTACGTTGCGCAGCGCTCGCTGCTGCCGGGGCACAGAGGGGCTCCGACCAGAAACAGGGCGCTGGCAGCCACCGAGAGGACATACAGCCTTGTACGGGAGGGAGTTTATCAAAGGAGTAAGTTGCTCAGTTTTGATGGCTACTTAGTGTTGTGCGATGAACCCTTTCAGTGCAGAAAAGTGAGGGCCACGCTGTCTGTCCATTGTTTAGATTCATCGAGGGATCTGTGTCGCTCTGCGGGTAACCAGCAGCAAAACAAACCTCCTCTTGCTACGCACGGTGTCTGGCAGATGAGCAAAGCTTGGGGGAGCAGGCAAGCCTGAGCTTTACCAGAGATGGAGTGGGGGCTGGGTCTCTGCTGGGCTGCAAGAGGAAACGCTGTACGCAGCGAGAGGAGGGGGAGGAAGGCATCAAGCCAAGAAAGGGAGAGCTCAGACCAAGTCCCCATCCCTGCTGCTGCAAAGCCCTCCCGATACCCCTCCCTCTGCCTCTCAGACTTTTTTCTCCTAAATACTCCATCTGTTCTGCCCCTGGGTCTGCAGCACTCCCATCCATGCAGCTCCCTCACAGCTCTTCGGGCCCCTGTGACTAAAGCTCCTCTGCATCGCCCGTTGTTGCACATCCCTTTCCACCACCCCTCAGTCCCCTGCACTGCTGGCTGTCACCTTCTTGCCTTTGTACAGGGCAGGATTAAGTTTCCACTCCTGCTGCAGATGAAGGGTCTCCCGTCTGCGCAGCCTCGAGATGGCGAGGGGACTGTGGAGTGGCAGCAGAAGTCAGTGGGGGATACCAGAGATGGGTCTTAACCAATGTGGGGACCAGCTAGGGGATAAAAGGGCGGTTTTAGCAACCCGGCTTCTGTACAGCTGTGTATCTGAGCCGAGCGAAGGCCACTGCTGCGACATGCCTCTTGCAGTATCATTTTAGAGCAAGGCTGAGACCGGGCATCCAAACCACGTGTCTCAGCCAACACTGAGGGTATTAGTCAAGATGCAGCAACGTCCCATTTGCTCTCACAACACAACCAGTGAACAGCCCGAATACAGAGCCCAGCACCACCAGGAACACCAGTCAGCTGGAAAAAAATGATGAGTCTGGGATGCACAACCTACACTTCAAAAGGCAACTCCAGTGGGTGTCCCAAGGTCCAACGAGGTATGAGAAGAGGAATCAGGAACAGCTTTTCTGCATGGAAGTGGCACTCAGCTCTTGGTGCACAGGGGAGTGGGGACGGAAGGTTTCCTGGTCTGTGGCCAATACTGCTGTTCCTCTTATGGAGGATATGCCTTCCCCAGGGTGTGTTTCAATTGAGAGCACGAGACATAATTTCCATAGTTCACTTTCCCTCTCCACCCACTGGGAAATTTTCATGGTTTCTGGAAAAAAATCCCCAACGCCCCAAAACACAAGCAACCAACTGCTCACCAACCCTGGCAGTTTGCAACACAGCTTCCTTCTCTGGAGAGCAAGCTGTCAAGACAGATGTCAACCAGCCCTTTTAGGAACCTGAATTTGGGTTCAATCAATTATCCACCTGAAACCTTGGAAACACGAGAGAGGAACAAAATAGCAAATATTTCAGGTGCCGAAAACTTTCTGTTTCCTGGTCCAATAGTTCATCTGCTTCCAAGTTTGCCTGCTTTGCCTCTCTCGACAAATCCATGAACACTTAAACACGAGTCCTCCTGGTAAGCATCCCATTGACCTCCCAGAGCGGAGAGAAGCCAAGCAATAAAGCAAAACTGCTAAATGTGTCATGGGAGGGGACTCTGGGGGACAAACTGGGGGAAATGGCAGGTCGACACCAGATCATCATCATCTCCTAGGGGAGAAGGGATAACTTTTAAGGACTTCAGCTGAAGGTCACCAGCAGAAGACAGCAGGGAATGATGAGCACGTTTATGTCCCCCTTCCCTCTTCCTGGTGAACAGGGGGGAGTCAGATGGCTCTTGCTGGCAAATGGAGCAGAGAGGAGACACATGAGCCCATATTTGGTGGTGTTCAAGCTGTGAACAAGGCCCTGAATGGTGACTTTGCACCGCTCAGCACCAGACCCCCCTGGAGGAAGCTCTGCTCGCACTTGCTGTGCCTCCAGTGACCAAGGGACAGACATCACAGCGTAATTCCCATATTCTTGCTCCTTGGCCAACGCTTCTCAGAAGAGATGGATCCAGTGAGAATGATCCGTGTCTCCAGCCTGATGTTCAGCTACTCCCCAGCCCCATATCTTACAGTAGCACAGCCATTGCCTCCACCCCATAGGGAGCCTCATCCCAGCCCTGCACGGGGGTGCCGGCATCTCAAAAGGGTCAAATTCCCAGCTTTATCATGACAAATCCCTCGCAGCTGTCTAGCAGAGGATTCTGAAGTGCCTATGAAAAGCAAAAAGTATCTACCTCATTTTCCATATAGGAAGTTAGAGCACACGTGTTAAATGATTTACGCACAGATACAGAGCGATTTAGCGGAAAAGCCGGAAAAGGACTCCCGACAGCCCAGCTCCTAATTGCCACGAGATCATTCCCTCCCGGTGCAGCTGAAATCCCGACTCACTGATCAAAAAAAGCTGTGCCAAAGCGGATCTGTTTGGGAGAGGGGGCGGGCAGGGGGAGGCCGGCAGCCCGCAGCCCC
>NW_010264352.1:0-10283 GCF_000690775.1 Eurypyga helias
GCCGGCCGTGCCTCCGCCGTCCCACCGGCGGCCCCGGACTCGGGGAGGTGACACCCAGGGAACGCCCGCGGAGGGAACGCGGCTTTCCGAGGTGTCGCTGCAGCGCTTCGGCAGGGCTGCTCAGTGCCGAAGAGGAGATAACGATAACTGTCCCCCACGCAGTGTCTGAGGGATTTGAAGAAGAAATTAAAAAGGAATGAGAAACTAAGTATGAAAAATATTAGAATGAAACAAAGGTTTGGGAAAGAAGATCGTTTCCCTTTTTAAAAACAGCCTTCTTTCAAATTACTCAACTTCCTTGGAAAGTGAACGAACAGGTATTGACTGCTCTCTGAAGATCAGGAGGCTCCAAAATATGAAGGTCATCTCGCACATCATTATCGTAAATAAACCCCTAGTGTTGATACCCTTCGGTACAAGTTTCACGGAGAAATGTTTCACTGCTGTGATTATACTGATCATCATAGCAATTTGGCCCATCTCCAAGTGGCAGCTTTCCTGCAATTCTCTTCAAGGTGAATTCTAGCTGTTTTAAGGTGATTGTATGTAGCCCATAGAGTTAAAAATCTTCCCACACCCCTTGAGCAGTTAGAGCTTGCTATGAGTTACAGAAGTATTACAGTCACCAAAGAACAAAACACATGCCAAAGGTCAACCGTATCCGCCGTGCGAACGAGCCAGGGTTATTTCTGCTTCAGACTAGAGGGTGACTTAAGGGTTGGCCACCTTTGAAGCACTGATATAGCAGAGGTCAGTTATATGGCAAAAATAGAATAGAATCATAGAATCATAGACTAACATAGAGTTAGTCAATACAAGAGATGATGAGGATCAGGGTGATCACGATATATGACTGCATAAGCAACAAGAAGAAAGACATCTAGAGCTGAAAAGCAGGGAAGCCAACAGATTATAAAGATTTCAACAGAAGAAAGGGGACAATCAACTGAAAGAATGGCATTTTGAAACATCTGTTGCGGTCCCTGATACCCTCAGAGGGATGTATATGTGGGTGCATGTACAAAAACTGCCCCAGTTATGAGAATGGGACAAAATACAAGATTGGGTTTGTTTGGTTGTTGGTTTGGTTTCTTTGTTTTTGGGTTTAGATTTTAATGCAACAGGAGAAGAATATATTTGGGCCTGGGTTGCCGGAGGTGTCTTCTATAAGAAGCATGGATAAGCTCCAATACACCATGGGCAATCAGGCCATTGGGAGCAGCAATGGACACAAAAGCTTGGAAGTTCCGTGTTCAACAGACCATTCTCCAGATGGCATGCCTCACCTTTGCTCCATAAGGCACAAAACCAGTGTTTCGAGGCTCAGTAGTGGCATGTGGCATACTGACTAAAGTATTTTCCAACTGCTCAGGGTCATGGGACCATTGCTCATATAGGGAAAGCTGCACTTGTAAGTGTGAAGCAATCTCTGAAGTCACTGGACATGTATTAACACAAGATGTGTATGACACTAGTCCTTATTCTCTCACTTCCTTTCCATTTTAGAAATTAGCTGGGCATAGCTTTTAAGGATTACAAAGATCCTACCTGGATGTGAATTGCTGCTGCATCAGAGCCAAGAAGTACACGTTTGCATTTAGACCCAAATTATTGACAATCTGTTTTGGAAGCACAGTATTGAGCAAGATTTTTTGCTTCTTCAAGAGATGAACTTAAGATAAGCCCAAGATAAAATAACAGGCTTTTCTCTCATTAAAAATGTTCAGATTTCTGTAGTGCTTTACAGAATATCAGCTGGTGTATTGCAAGCATAGTTTTCTTTATTTTCAGTACTCCAGAAATATTCTTATTATCATGGTTCACCACTCCCATGGAGACAATGAATACACATTTAACTTTAAGCAGCGAAGCTTTGATCAGTGAATTCCAGAACCTTATGCTCACTTCAGGTCTGTGAACTCTTGCAGATTCAGTGCCCGAGCAAATACTATTGGGTGGACCGGCTAGTCCTCAGGTAGACACCTGCTTTCTGCTTCCTAAGCCTTGTTCTTATTACTGCAAACAACCTCTGCATCTTTTCAACATCGTCACGTTCTTTAGATGCATTCTTTATTTTTTTTACTCTTAAAAACCATCCTCTAGATGCTTTTTCACAGGGCCTGACTTCTATGAATTGGAAGGTTCTTAAGACAGGGGTGTTGCTTGCTGGTAGATAATTTTACACTTATTTTTAGCACATTACATGGCTATGAGAGTCTGAAGGCTAATTTAGGCTCAGCCATACTTTTCAGTTTCCAAGAGTGAAATCCAAAGGCTCCTCACATCATGGATGCCCCCAAATTAACTGCCTGAAATAAACCTTCCGCTCCAACATGCTGTGCTCTTTCTTCCTGAAAACTTCCCCATCGTTAGGTAACTGTCAGTACTTTTTGCAATAGTTTCACGCTACATAGCGGAATTAGATCTCCGTTTAGGGCTGCAAGGACTAAAAGAGAATCAGCACACAAACCTCATTGTCCTCAACTTCAACCCAACTGCCCCAGCTGTGCCAGCAGAAATACTCAGTGCCTCTGTCATGAAGGCAGAGCTGTCTCTGGCTAGCACTGCCACCCCCCTGCCAGCTCCTGCCCCACTCCTCCCCCTCCCCGTTTATTGTTTTGGCATCTGCAGTGCTTTAAACTGAGGAGTTAAGTGACTTCGCAGCCACTTGAGCCATTATTAAATGACAACAGCTCCAAGGAACCCTCTTCATCAGTGACACAAGCTTCCTCTATAAAAGAGGGAAACTGGTTAAAGTATTTCTGGTGAGAGCTCTGTTACTGATTTTTCCTGCAGTCCAACTAGTCTGACACATTTTCCCTTTGGGCTATTTACAAATAGTTTCTATTTTCTTACTGCCAAATCTAAATAAGCAATTTTAACAGCTACACAGGGCTAAATGGCAATACCCTTTTGGAGTGGTGGTGAGGGAGTTTTCCCACAGACTTCTTGAGATTCCTGAAAGAGTATAAGTTTTAAAATATTATCTATGTTTCTAGATGTCTGCTAACTTCTTGGTCCCTTCATTCTCTATATTGCAGTGCCTCTGAACCTTTCCCTAGGGACTGCTTCCTGAGAGAAGTTATACTTACAGGGCATTCCAACTTCCCCCATTACAGGCAGAAAGCTACTCTTGGAATTCAGAGGAAAGCAAACGTAGAAATACAAAATTAATGGACAGCTATGATCTAGGGCCAAGTGTCAAACCATTTCCAGCAATTCAGTGAACAGCAGGGTCACAATTTCCTCCTTCAGCATGCGTCATCAGGAAGATTTCACAGTGTATGGTAGTGGTGACTAAGCATTCTATCCCCAGAGTGCTACACATACCGTCACCACACTGGAACCATGATAACTGGGCACAACAGCAACACAGTACACTGCAGTGAGGGTTGGGAAAGACACGGATCCTGTTAGCCACCACTTAGTGTTAAATCTTGTGTAACAACCAGTGGTTACCAAGAGACACAGTGTCAACCTGATAACATCACGCCAGGAACTTTACTGCCTTCCTTCTGCACATGACAGCAACAACATCTTAGTTTTGGAAGAAGCTACTCATTCTGCCATCCCACACACAGCTCAACAAAAAGCAGGAGAGTAAATTCTTTCAGTCCCCATGAATGCCCAAGAAGATGAATCAGGAAGGGCAATCACAGCCCTGTAGAGAGGTTTAGGCCTCATACCTAGACTCTGGAACACCAAAAGGCATAAGCAGCCAGGGAAACAGGGTTCGTAAGGTGCCAAATCAAAAAGGTCCCACCGACTTCCAGGAATATACCGAAGGAAAGGCAGCCCAGTGTCAAAAGAAATGTGCATACTGTAGCAGAACGACCCACATAAACTCAGTTCTGTGGCAGCAGGGCTGCAGGTTTTCTTGCACAGGGGGCATTAAAAAGCTCACCTCAGTGTGATCAAAGCTGTGTCTTTTAGTTAGCAGCAGCATTTTGGCCTTTTGGTGCTACGTAATGCAGTGACCTGTAAGAAGTTATTCCATGTAAGATGCGAGCGATGCGTGCTTGTTCTTTTCATCACACAGATGAATGGCAGCTCGTGGTGAGGTAGCTCCACATCCATTATCCCTGGTTTTTCTTTTCATACCAGTGTTCATACCAGCCTACACTCCCTTTGGTAACTACATGTGTTCCACCACCCTAATGTGTCAAAGCAGCCTGTACAGCTGACACCCTCAAGATCAGCTTTTGTACTGCTCCTACAGGTCGGTGCTGCTACACTCCCAGGGTTCAAGCAGCAACAGGCTGTAGCAACTGTAACTTAGGTGAAAGTCAGCAGGTGGCACCCAAGAAACACTGATGCCTTTTACTTGCCTACGCTGGATGGTTCCCTTCACAGATTCGTAGAATCATAGAATCACAGAATGGTTTGGGGTGGAAGCGACCTTAAAGATCATCCAGTTCCAACCCCCTGCCATGGGCAGGGACACCTTCCACTAGACCAGGTTGCTCCAAGCCTCATCCAGCCTGGACTTGGATACTTCCAGGGATGGGGCATCCACAGCTTCTCTGGGCAACCTGTTCCAGTGCCTCACCACCCTCTCTGTGAAGGATTTCTTCCTGATATCGAATCTAAACCTCCCTGATTTCAATTTGTACCCGTTACCCCTTGTCCTGTCACTACAGGCCCTTGTAAAAAATCCTCTCCCAGCACCCTTGTAGCCCCTTCAGATACTGGAAAGCTGCAATGAGGTCTCCTTGGAGCCTCCTTTTCTCCAGGCTGAACAAGCCCAATTCTTGCAGCCTTGGTGATTCCATGGTGAATCCCTTCTGCTGCAGGAGTGGCAGGCGACCAACGCTGAACTCCATGTCCTGCAAGAGACATACAACAGCCCCTGCTCACAGCCAGTTCTGCTCCTGCAAAAACAGCGACTGTTAATCAAAGGCGGCAGCGCCCAGATGCCGTATGTGGGCCTATTGCCTGCCAAATTGCTCCTGTCCCTTGAAATTGCAAGTACCCATCTTGTTCGCTGCGTAAGTTGTCACAAAGTACTACACTAACATAACAGGATCAGACCTGTAATTCTGTTCTGTGCTCAAACTTCTGTATTTCAGAATTAGGGAAGCAAACTGCTAAACTAAATTTGTTGCTGAGTTAATACGATAATGCTAATTCCTTATATCAGCCCCTGAAAAAGAATCTTTTCTAACACTGATGCTTTTTTAATCTAAAGTTTGTCAGCAACCCTGAAAGCTGTATTTTTAATGTATAGACTGATTTTTTGACAGAAAGAACTAGCAGCCATCTGTACACTGCCGGTATTCCTTGCAGTGTCTGACATAAAACCACGCTTTCGGTCATCTTCACCTTCTTAGATGCAAACTGGGCTGTCTGCATAGCTCTGACCTTCAGTTCCGTCACTGCTGGCACTGAACTCCTCTCTAACTAAGAAACTCTAACTAAGAAAAAGGAGGGTTTGCATAATTTTCAATTGCAAACTGTAACTGGTAATTGTTTATCAAGTTTCATGCTGGTTTTCTAGCACTGTGTGTACTATATTCCTACTTGTGTATGGTATGTGCTTGGTTTTATTTATAGCTCAGGAGCTAGAGGTTGCATGTATACTGTCTCTGAACGCAGATCTTGTCCAAAGAAGTTAAAGAAGGATAAATTCAAACTCCTGAAAATGTGTCTGTTTCGTGACAGTAAAATTGGGAGAGTCCAGGGCATGTTATTATATAGGAAATAATTTTATGAACATTTAATACAAGTCAGAGAAGTGGCAGAAAGCAAATACATCACAATACTTTGTAGTACTATTAAATTATAATCATTTTTTGCGAGGTGAGTTGCAAAGACAGAAGAACATAATTAAGATGTAACTGCATTAAAATGAAGAGAAAATCTTGCCTTTAGAGAAACTTTCCTGTGTTTTCTTTGTGTTACGAATACAGGCTGTACCATAATGCTTATTTGTTTTGATTCTGGAAAAGTTATCTTCAGTTTACTTTTTCTTAGTGGATGAGGCACATGCCCGTGCCTTATCAGTCGGTGTTTTGTAATAAAGTGTAAGTGGTAGCACATTACCTCCTTTTAGTGCTTCCTGCCATGACACGGGTAAAGTTACAGCCAAGGACTCAATGGGCACGTGTAGTGGAATTCCCCCTTCCACAACCATCCGACGGTCTCTTGCTGCATCCTTTAGGTGGATGACGTGGGCGGGAATACTGACACAACAGCACCAGTTGCACAGAAGTTATTACATCATCTGCCTGTATAAATGCCAAGAAACCCTGTGCTCTAATGCAAGAATCCTGCATCTTCCCCTTCGCTTCTCCACTCGGACACTTCTGTTTTAAACAACCCTTCCTTCCTGGCCAATGTGCCAAGGATGCCACAATCACTCTCTTGTCCTTTATAGGCAGACCAGCATTATGCAAATAATTTTAAGATAAAAACACCATCTAGAGAAATAAATACCTGAAAGTAACAGACCAACAGCATGTGCTAGTTCTTAGCGTTCCTTACTTGTATGTCTGCCCTTGTCGCAGCTGCCCTGCAAAGCCTCCGAACTCCCTCTTCTCCGGTAGCTGATCTGATGGACACTTGAACCAAGCTTTTCTGGGAGTGTAAGAGCATACACAAGAATGGCAGGCATAATTCTCAATAGGAGCATATTCATGACAGCAAAAAATTAACTAACGCATTTTAAGTTAATAAATTATCCTAAGGATAAGGTCACTTGCAGCTGTTTTGGAAGTCCACTGTGATACAGTGGGCTGGTTTTACATGACCAGTATTTTTGACATTTAAACATTCTTCAAATAAATCATAATGACAACACTGAGGAAAGAACATTCAGGGTGAGAACTCCCATAGGGCATTAGTCAGATTTGATGGGTAACCCCTCATGTCTGACTTAAAACATTATTTCAAACAATACAGCTATTCTAGTAATAATTTACATTTTTGAGCTTCATTTACAAGTGACAGCATTTGTAGGGATGTAGATGATCAAAAGATTTGGCAGAACACTTGATGTTTAAAGTGAATTTACCTTCCCAGGCAACACGGTTCCAACAGAAGGTGTAATTGCCACTGGACAGTCTTCTGGTACACGGAATTCAAATGAAGTGGGTCCAACGGGCGTAACTTCCCCTTTGGAGTTCTTGGGTCAGCATGAGTAAAGCGGTTGACACTCACATGGGAATTCATCACATGCCGTGTTGCTGTAGACACATCCTTTAAAGCTGTTGCAGCAAACTGGACTAAGGAACGAGGCAATTCAAGAGGTGGGTAGACTCCAACTGCTTCGCGTGGCAGCTTGAATTGTCTACAAATAAACACATGATAAATCGTCTCAGCATGAAACAGTCTCTTAATCAGCCCAGAAAATAGGGAATTAATCCTGTAGTCCCTGTTTAAGCAGAATTTTAAGCTTGCAATGGGAATGTTGCCTAAAGATGAACAATAATACTATCTATTTTTAATGCACAATTGGCTAGAAGCCCTACTTGAATTCTTCCTCTGTGAACTTCTGGAAACACTTCTAGTCAAATCAAAGTTTATGCCATCATTCTTTTAGTAGCATTACCTTAATGTAGGAAGCATTTTTAAAAAAAGATCCTTTGGTAATTCTGCTGAAAAAGCAAGCAGAACATTGCCCCCGGGTCGTCTTAACCTGCAAACTTGCTCCGTGGATATGTGACAAGGAGAGCTTTCAGGTGGGATAGGAAAAGCCATCTCAGCAAAGACAGACACCGAAACGAGGGATGAAATTAACAGGCGCTGAGCACCTCTCCTCACATTTGTATCCTCGCCTCACACCTCTTCCAAGGAGGCAGGGATTTAATTTCTGAACTAGCTTAGCAGTGGAAATCCCGTGTGATCTAGACTTCTGGATTACCTGCTACTCAACGAGTTTAACATACCTATAATCTCTGACTTGCAGGTTACTTCAGAGCTGCACTCCTTTGCCTCGTTAGCTTTAAAGGTTATGGCCAATGTCAGGTTTTCAAGGGGAAGAAGGATTCCAAGTCCATCACTGGGCTGAATTTCAACAAAATTCAAAATGGCTGGAAAAAATATTGTTATTAACATAAAATATCAGTTAAATTTTCTAATTATGAAATAAATTAAGAGAAGACATTACCGGCAAGTTAAGAATTTTTTTAATTAAGTGTACAAATGTCAGGAAAACAGAAACCTTCTAGTGAGAAGCTTTCATTTGGGTTAGTGACTAGTGTCGACTGAAAGGCAGATTTCTGACCTCAGAGTAACTTGAAAGGCATTAAATCTATTAACTGAGACTTTAGTAGACTCTGTTCCCCAGCTTCTTATCATCTATGGTAATTGACCTCACTCTAATAATGTTTATTTACTCTTCCTAAACAACTGAATTACTGATATGATAAAAATCTTAACAGTTCACGCGTATCTGTGAAGGGCTGATTCCTGTATGATGTGTAGGTACCACAGTGACAAGTACCAGTTTAATATCTACAAATGCGTACTGGTTTGCTTTTGAGTTGGCGATGATTCAAGAACGTCTCCCCATCACACTTTTAGCACGTCAGCGCGTAGCAAGTTTGTCTTTCTGCAATACACACACTGCCCCTGTGTGTCAGGTCTTAAAACTGCTCTGTATACTGAAAGAGCCGGGCATTTATTTTGTGTGTCAGAAATGCCCTAATCTCATCAAATCCCTTTAGGGCTAAGGGAGCTGAGAACGGAGTGCAGGGCAGCAAGGGGACCACAGGCACCCCAAGAAATCAAAGCTGGGATGCTGAGACCAGTATTGTTCCGGGGGATAACCGTGTGACCCACCTTCCTTGCACTATGGGGGTGTTTGTTCACCCTGGAACCTAATGACAACAGTTAGCTACTTCAAGGGTGGTCAGTCGAGGCAATAAGCAGCTAGAGGAGGGATTAGCAGCACTGAATCATCTCAGAGCCCTTTTTTCCAGCTTTTGAAGTGCAAACCCTGGTTGTTTTCTCATCTAAAATGAGCTGCAGATGCTCCTGTACCCCCCACCCAATTATGAAGTGTGATGCCCCCAAACTCTGGGAGAGAAGAGGAAAACCAGCCCCAGGGCAGCTGCTGGGAGGCACCGCGGGAGCAGACCAGAGCAGGGGAACCCCCTCACTTCGAGATAATATGGGATCTCTAAATGAAGGAGTTTTGGGGGAGGGTTTAAAGCTGCCCTGTCAATAGGAACACCAAGCAATGAAGTAGGGTCCTTACCTCTGTCAACGAGGGGGAGAACAGAAATACTGAGAGAGGCTGGCATGGATAGAAACCTTCCCCATTTGCACTAATTCACTAATTGCCACCTCCCCAAAACCATCCTCGTGCCGGGAGCAAACCGCACACCCTGAGCTGCAGCAGCAAAGCCAAAAAACACACAAACTCCTGCATTTTTTAATATTTTTGGGCTGCAAAAACCTACGAGGCTGCCGAGAGGAGTGGGGCTGGCACTGCCTGCCTGTGAAACAGCTATTTTAAGGTTGCAGTTGCTTCGCTCAAATTATAAAAAAGCTGGGAAGCTGCTGGGAAATGGCTTCCCTGCAACACCCTGATCGGGTATTTCTTCCTCAAAAGGACTAAAACTGGGGGCACACCCTGTTATTTTACCCCTTTCCCCTCCCTGTGTTTTTCAATGCCAAGGCAGACGAAGCATCTTTGGGGGTCCCCAAGCCCCAAAGTCTCCCCGCTTCACCCGCAAGAAGCCCCAGGTGGGAAAAAAACAAAGGTGGAAACTGGGCTTTGAGCTGAAGGAGCTGAATCCTGCACAGCCTCAGACTCCACTGCGGGGCTGAAATCTCAGAGGCACCTGCAGTGCTCCCCAAAAATCCCCTCCAAGATGTGCTGCTCAGAAATGGCATTTCGTTTCTCCCCCCACCCCGGGAGAAGCTGTCCCAGGGCCTCGGCTCGAGTTAAAAGCAACAGGTAAAAAGCCTAAAGCTCAGCCCAAGGGGGAGGACCTGGCTGGCGTAGAAATAATAGGGGAAAATGGGGTTTCTGGGGAAAAACAATGCCAGCAAACCCGCAGGATCCGCGAACCCCAGTGCAGCCCCTTGTGAAACGCTCAGGTTTGGGGTATAAAAACGCAAAAGCAAACCCTCTTTCCTGCTGCCAGAGTCAGGAGCCGACAGCCAACCCTCCCAAAAATCCTACACACACACACACACGCGGATCCTGCTCTGATTTTCCCCCCACGCCGGTGGGTTTGGGCGCTGGGGTCTGGCTGCTGCATTGGAAGGGGAGGGGTGGGGGATGTCTTTTGCTAACCAACATCTTCGTTTCCCTGCCCGAGTGCACGTTGGGC
>NW_010264353.1:0-24072 GCF_000690775.1 Eurypyga helias
CCGGGGCGAGCAACGGCCACAAGCGGGGTGCTCTGCACTGCAGACACTGCTCCACGGGGGAACAGGTCCCTCCCCCGTTCCGACTCGGATGCAGGACCCGCAGTTCTCCCGAACCCGAGATCTACTGATCTCTATGGGATTTCACTAACGCTGTGAAAGAAAACCCGCGGCATTGCTCATCCCCGTGTTTTTAGATGGAATGCAGCTGGATGACTCAACTTACAGAGAATCAGTTATTTGACAGAGCAGCTTCCACGATAAGAAAATCCGACCATGACTCAAAAGAGGAGTTTCAAGCCCATGCTCCAAGAGGAAATCCCAGACCCGGTAGTTACGGAGCAGCCGCAGCAAGCGGAGCGCTCAGAAGCAGCAGTATCCACGTGCGGGCACCATGGCAGCCCCTCCTAACCTTGGCATTCCGGGGGGGTTTCTGCCAAGCAGGTTTAACTGGCACTTTACAAAGTGCAGGCGGGGGGCCGCCTTCACGTCCCCAAGTGAAGACTGGAAAAGTGAACGGCGGAAACGCCACTGACCATTAGAACAGGTCGCCTTTTGAATCCCACGTGGTTTTAGATTTTTCTAAATCCATTTAAAAGGAAAACACCACACCACCCCCACTCCCTTCAGAAAGGAAAACAGGGAGGGGAATCTCCCCCTTTAAACCCCCATTATCAAGGTGTTTGCCCAGGTCTCCTACAGCGTAAGGAACAGGAATTAAGCATTTCCTCCCAGCCCCAGGTTTTAATGTTGATTTCTAGTAATAAAAGGACGGCCACTTTGAGAAGTCAAAGCAAACCAACACAAAACCAGTCGGTAGCACTACATACACCCCCCTAACAAACAGCTTAAGGCGAGTGCTCTTCTACCTCCGCCTTCTGTTGTATCAGTCGCTCCATATCTACTATAAAAATACCACGGGAGGCTTTCAAAAAGCGGTCCTCAAGTGCAGATGTAATCCCCGACACGGTGACTGCACAGACAACACAACTCCAGGGAGCACGTGTAAACCACAGCAGGAGGAAACGGGCAGGCTTCCTCATCTCCCAGCTTGCCTTCCTTGATCTTTTCTCATTCCCATACGCTGCGTGAACACACCCATTTCCGAAAAGCCGCTGCCCACCGCATACCCGACGCCGCTCTCCACCACGCGCTCGCTCGCGTTAGGACGGCGGCCTGTTGGCGACCCTGCGAGAGATCCGTTTGCAGGAGCACGCCCAGCTCAGACACGCGGTCCCGGGAAGTCCTACAGCGCCCTGTACGGCACGAACGCAGTGTATGGACCTTCCTTAACCAAAACGGGCTGTCGGGAAAGCACTTCAGACTCACGCTGTCCGTCTGGAGAGGGGGGGCTACTGGGGTCTAATCTTGGTTCATTACAGTTTTTAAAAATACAGGACTCGGGAGCGGCTTCCTTCACACGACGTGCGTTGACAGTGCAAACCAGCCGCCTCCTTTTTGCTTTTCCACCTGCAAAAGAGGAAACCAAATTAAATTCACCCGGCTTAAGTCTCCTGCTAATTAGCGCCGGCTGATGCAGGATTGCTACGCAGCAGTTCGCCAACACGCAGCAGCCATCCGCCATCGGCATGATGGGGGTAGCCACTCCACCTACCTTAGACACCTAGTTTAACCTTAAGTATCCCAAATTTTCGCTCTGGGGATGTATATGACGCTGCCAGGGTAGGGAGTCTTGGACCCTAGCCTGGTTTCTCGTTATCACTCTAGTCTAGGCTACTCCGGACATCAGGGAGGACGGCGTAACTATCCTCACAGCTGCTTTCAAGCACACAGGGAGAATTAGACTGTACTACAGCCCGGAGTTCCCAGGGAAGCATCTGGCTGCGGTCTGGTCTTCTCTTTGCACATCGGGAATCAGAAATCCCGCCTGGCGACTCTTCTTTTCATTTGGATTTCCTTATCCCTCAGCAACTGCCTCGTGCAAGGGCCAGGTGAGAGCCTGCGCGCCTCTCCTGCGCGGCGCCGCGGGTAGATCACGACACGCGCTTGGCATCCTCCGGAGCCACCAGTGAAAAGGTGCCAGAGGTTCCCAGTTGTAACACAGGAAGACACCGCAGCAGCAAACGTAGTGACCGGATTATTCACTAGTAAATAATAACTAACGTCATCGGGACTCAGCTGTCCCCGTAGCGACTGCCCAGCATCCAAACTGCAGTGAATTCGCCTCAGCAGATTTCAGGCGGGGGAGAACTCTCCCCCTTTGTTTGTCTCGGTTTTGCCTTTTACGGCACCACGATCGAACTTCCCGGGTGAAGACGTTCCAGTCTTACCTTTGGCCTTTGGCTGACAGGATTTAGTTTCACACTTTCTGACAGGGAGCTTAGGGGTGAGCAAGGTTTGCTAGAGTCGCCTACGGACCTGGAGAGGTGAGATTGAAAAGGTGAAGAACGGAAGTGACTACTAGGATTAGGTCTCAGATCCTACGTTAGGACCCCTCCTCAACAGCCCATGTCATCTGCCTTACGTCACCCTGCAGGCATTTTAAATACAACCAATGGAAGTTGTGAAAAAGCTATTGGACCCAATAGCTTTTTTTCCCATGGAGCTTTTTTCTGGCCCCATTTCCATGGAGTGGAGCGTGAGGAAGCCAGGGTAAGTCCATGAAGCCAAAGAAAACCATGGCAATTTTTCCATGGTGTTCAAGTTCTGCATCAGGGGTAATCAAGATACTATAAAGATGGAAGAGTAACGGGTTAACTCTTACCTCCTCGTACTGGTCACACTGGCAGGGGAAACACTGTCTTCGTTGGAGCTGTCCATAGCAACTGCCACGGGAAGAGACACTTCTGCTGTCCTCCTTGCATTTTCTAGGCAGTAAATAACAGCTTGATTCGGATGAGAACACAGCAACATTTCACAGCATCCATTGCCTTTTCCTGTTTTTTTGGGAAACATCACATCACTCCTCATAACTGAGCGGAATATACACAGAGCACGGAAAACACGAGGCTGAAGGTCTGCTCAGCCCCACACCCACTGGAAAATGACAGATACTGAAAGCAGATACTTGGAGCAACAACGGACGGCGCACACAGATACAGAATGATTCCTCCACGGATAAACCCTCCGGCTTTTGGGAATCGGAGGCTTAGAGACTTCCAGTTTCTCTACTGTGTTCCTTGAGAGCGGGGGTGTCCTAGGCAGAGCACGTCTACGTGCTGACGCGCAGTTCTGCCTGTAAGTGCAGTAACTCCGTGGGAAGGCAGGGCAGCCCTCACCTGCTGCGAAGGGTTTCTGTCCACAGCTCAATGTGGCAGCTAATCTACGAATCTTGAGTCAGTAAGAGTATTCCCTTCGCTAATTTACCTCTTCAGACGACTGGAAGCTCTAGTTCTTTCCTTCTATTAGCATTGGCAGTAACTCAGCAAGGTAGTCTGATGGAGAGAGCGCTCAAAAGACCAATAACTAAAATGTGGTTGAGAATTGGCTAACGAGACTGACAGGATTTTTAGAAACCTGATGTAAATATTTCATATCTTTAGAAGAGATTCCCCAGCAGAGAGGACTGATTGAAAAGTCTAGTTCTGCCCATCACTGAGTGTGTAGCAGAAATGTTCTGCAGACAAGGAGACAGCAAAGAACAGGTTTATCCACGAAGCATGGTATTTGCAGGAGACTGAACACTAAGCAGCTAACTTCACAAGTTTAGCTGAGGTACTTTCAGCTCTCTGAAGTAAGGAGAGTTGGTACCACACAGTCATTAACAGCAAGTGCACCACTGACCACAGCTGCTGATCCAATCAGGTAAGGACAGACAGCTCCCAAAAGGGGAAAACATCACAGAATCATGGAATGGTTTGGGTTGGAAGGGTCCTCAAAGCCCATCCAGTTCCAACCCCACTGCCATGGGCAGGGACACCTTCCACTAGACCAGGTTGCTCCAAGCCTCATCCAGCCTGGCCTTGGACACTTCCAGGGATGGGGCATCCACAGCTTCTCTGGGCAACCTGTCCCAGTGCTTCACCACCCTCTCCGGGAAGAACTTCTTCCTGATATCCAATCTAACCCTCCCCACTTTCAATTTAAACCCGTTCCCCCTTGTCCTGTCACTACAGGCCCTTGTAAAAAGCCCCCCCCAGCTCCCTTGTAGCCCCTTCAGGCACTGGAAGGTGCTATAAGGTCTCCCCGGAGCCTTCCCTTCTCCAGGCTGAACACCCCAACTCCCCCAGCCTGTCCCCATGGCAGAGGGGCTCCAGCCCTCGGAGCATCTCTGTGGCCTCCTCTGGCAATTGTCTTACTGGTTTCTGTTTCTCCCAAAGCTTGGTACTTACCAGTATAATTGAGGGATGGGGGCAGAACAGGAGATGCCGTAGGGGGGACCATATTGACAGCAGCTGCTTTCTGCTGGTCTATCAGCTGCAACAGTTTATCACGTGCTTCTGTACTCTGCCGATTCAGCTCCGCAATTCTTTCCTCCAAGCTCTTCGACACCGCGAGATGAGTCTACATGGATAATTGGATAATGACTTCCAATTAAAAACTTAGGATTTGCACCTTCAGGGAGAGCATGCAATCTATTTCAAGTGCTTCTACACATTTAATTTTCACACTGAAAGTAAACAGTCACATAGAACCTCCTGTGGAAAAATCAGGTTTGTCCCTTTTACTCTCCTGTAGCTGGGTCCTTAACTGACTGAACACAACAGTATTTTAAACTGGTCTTCCTGCAATGTGCTGGGTTCAGCCAGGCAAGAGTTAACCCCCTTTACCGTGGCTGCTAGGAAGCTGTTCCTGGATGCAGAGAGCAGCACTGATCAGGTCTCGGCTTTCGCTGGGCAATGCCTGCACCAGATTCCAGGTCTTTCTCCCCTTCTGACCCTGCAGCTGCGTTCCCAGTTCTCGCTGGGCATGGGTTTAAATAGGTGTTTTACAAGCTTGACAAGACCCTGTGGGTCGGTGCGGTGCTTTCAACTGTTAGTATTACCCAAGCTACAAGAGGTACCCCTGTTCATGTTGCAATCAGGCCTCTTTCTGCAGGATAACCTTAAATGTGCTGCACACTTTTCAGCACTCATACACAACAGAGGCCCAATATAAGAAACTACTGTTGAGCTCCTTAGGGAATGATAAACACCAAAGTCTCCATGAAACTGAATGAAAAGAGTATTTGTTTTGTTACTCTTTTCCTTAAACAACTGGCAACTGGGAAGAAGCAGACTTACAACATCAGTCAGCTATAGGAAAACAGATCAGCAGAAAGGGGAATCCAGCCCTCCTTTGCTGTTAAAGTCTCACCTCTCTTTGTGAAGAGTCTGGACTAGGATTTGCAGTTCGGACTGGGTCTGGCTGAGGTAGGCAGTCACTTGTGTCCGATTCAGACAAGGCTCTGAATTTGCTCAGTTGAGCTTTAATTAGGGAGTTCTGCCGTGTGAGCTCAGCTATCTGTCCCAGCAGATCACCGTTTTGAAATAACTCCTCGGCTGTAACGTTTTTTCTGGTGTCACCTGGGCAGGACAGACTGATTTTCCCATGGGAGCTCCCCAGGTCTTTGTCTGCAGGAGGAACTGGTTGCCTTTGAGAGATGAGCCCGTTTTCCTCAGTTGTGCTCTGTGTTCTCAGGGAGGAAGGTGAGCTCCTTTCCTTGCATGGCTCGCTCTCAGTGTTTTCAGGAGACTGAGAAATGGCTGTCACCACTGCAAACAAGAAATAAAGGATCAGTAAGGAAGGAGATGTGATCCTCAGTGACTTTACGGCATTAGGCTAGTAGTAAACAAGTAGGAACTTGCATTGTAACATCTGGCCTGAACCGTGCAACGTTACTTATCAGAATCACTCTGTGCAAGATCGTGCTGCGAGAACTCGCCAAGTTTAATGTTTCCTATTGCAGAGAGTCTTACATTTACATGATTTAATTGGAAATTGAGAGAGAAGTCGGAGAAAAGTAGCTAAAATCGTTGTGAATTTCTTAGCTGATAGATCAACCACTACTTAGTGCTCCATTTTCCACCATCTAGTTACCTAATAAGCTCTATTTTTTGTGTTTTAGTTCTGATATTCATACCGGGTGGTAAAAAACTTTTAGAACAAAATAATACAAGACTTCTGGCAATGGTAAAAAACTTTTAGAACAACAAAATAATACAAGACTTCTGGCATAACAGAACTATAATAAACTAGCTATTTACTCAATCCTTAAGAAAGGGGAAGTACTCTGGCCAACAGAGGGAGGGAGGTATTTTTGTGGTCATCACTAGCAAACAGATGACACACCACACACATGACCAAATATATTACAGCACCCTCAGCTGCTACGTGTTAAGTAAGATTTTGTGATCAAACCCGGATTTTTCTATGCTTGATATACCAAATAGCCCATTCCTTCCCAAGCTTTAGCTTTTACCTCTTCAGCAGAGCATGGCATTTAAAAATTGACACATAAATCTGTTTCATTAATTTTTTTTCCATAAAGACACATTCAAGAAATTTAACGTTTATTGAACCATGCAGCATCCTTAACAGTCTTAAAAGAGGAATAATACATTTCTCACACAGCTAAACTATAGTGGAGTCTAGGACTAGAGTTTTACATCCTCGTTTCAAATGCCAGACAGCATCTGGCAGTTCTTAATGGCACTGATGCCAGATGTTCTTTGCAGAACACTACCTTTAGTCGACCTCCTCCTGCTTTGCCGTGTGCCTCCCCTGCAGCACAGATAACCACCAAAAAGTTCAAACTAGACATAAACTTTCAATTGTCCTGCCAACTCCTTAAATCAGAAGGACTTTGGAGTTATTTTCCTGACTTGGAAAAGACTTACCAACAAAGCTAAAAGGAGGAGGGAAGGCACAAAACCCCACTAGCGTGCCCTACTTCCTGCCAGCAACCATCAAGCTAGCCACAGACATAACCGCCTGCCCCCCAACAACAGAGGGTCGCAGGGGCCTAGCACACTCAGCAAGATGCACGTGGTTACAGTGACAGTTGCAGGAGGAAACAGCTAATTTTGGGAGTCACAGAGGATCGTCTCTTTTGCTCACTTCATGACATTTAAATGAGAAATACTTTCCCTAATCATCCCTGATGAACGACGAAATCATCCCTGATCCCTCTTCCCAACGACCAGAACTGAGCTACCGACCTATGAAACTCCTGAAGCCTGTGGATACTGACTCACATCAGTGAGCTGATCTGATTACCCAGCACCGTGTAATCTCACCCAAAACTTCTTCAGCCACCGTTAAAGGTGATGGAGGCCGGATTACACCACCATCAGATGGAGATCTGAGATGACGGGCTGTACGTCACAAACTGCTGCAGCAAATCATACAGAAGGGACAATGAAAAACAGTACAAGATAAAAATGCCAGTCTGGATTCCCACTGCAGACAGTAGATGGAGAACTGCAGGGGACAGAGAGCCTAAAGGAAATCTTACAACAGGCACAGGAAGAAAAGAAATGCCTATCTGGGTGCAGAAGCAGGATATTCCAGCTGTAGGACCAAGGTGTCTAGGCACGGAGAGTAAAAGTTTTCATCTCCAATGGTACCGTGAACCTGGAAGACTGGAAGAATAACACACCACACAGACTCCCAAGTCTCCTGCAGCCAGAGGGATCTCACCATTCCGGAGGAGAGACAATTCCTGATTGCTCTTCTGCCGGGGAGGTGACAACAGCACAGCTGGCTGGAAGATGTAGGCTGGCAAGCTTCTACCGGCTCCCGAGGCACCAGGCCTCAGAGGAAACTTGAAAGGAAGCTCTTCCTGTGGGAATTTCAGCATATCTTCCCTGTTGGCTGCATCAGTCCTGGGCTCAAAATAGCTCAAATCAGGTTTTTCTAAAGAAAGACAAAGCAGGGATAGAATTAAAAAAAAAAAAAAAAAAAAAAGGGGGGGGGGGGGAATAGGAATATAGAGAAAAATCTCAATGGGAACTCTTATGTTCAGGAAAAATGAGCAGAACATCTCTGATCCCAAAATGCAAGAGCCAAAAAGGACCCTTCAAAAAGCACAGAGCCAGAAGCAGCTGTTCCCATAAAATATTGCCTCTGGTTCACATTACTGAGATTCCAAGACTGAATTTAAAACCTGCCACCCGCTATTCAATGACCCTGGCAAGAAAGGAGAAAGTATCCTCCTCACGTGCTATTTGTCACCACAATATCCCCCCTGCAACCCCCCTCAGACACTCTTCCTCTCTCCCGAGCAGTCCTGCATTAACTCACCCGCAGTTTCCCTGCTAAAACTAGCCACCTCAAGCATTCCACATCCAGTCAGATGCCTTAAGGGTAGAAAGGATTTCCTAATGGAGGAGGAGGAAGTGGTTTTGTGACTTTAGGAAGCTTTTCTCTCAGGAAAAGGCATTTTCCTGAGAAGGGAGATCAATAAGAAAAGAAGATCTGGAAATTCTAGTCCTACAGAATTGTTGAATATGTAGGTTTGGGGTTTTTTTTTGTCTGTTTGCTTTGGTGGTTTTTGTTTGGTTTTGGTTTTGAGGGCACTTTTGTGATTGTTCACGCTTTATGTTTTGGGGTGGGATTTTTTGTTTGCTTTTACAGGGATCTGGTATGTGGCTTCTTCCTGACAGCTCCACAGAAACAGTCAAGAAGAAAGTTTTTGCCCACAACAATGACCACAAAACCAACATTTAACTAAGGAATCCAAATAGCTCCAAGGAATCTCGCTTTCACAAGGAGTTACTGACCTTGAGAGCAAAACCAAGGCATTTAAACCACCACTCAGGGGAGACGGGAGAAAACTCCGTGGTGAAGGAACGTTAGAAGTACGAGGTGAATCAAGTTTGGTTGGTTGGGCCACCAACCACCTACTGGCTTAACTTTGGGTGTGTGGTACATCTCCCCCTGCTCCTTCACCCCGACACGTTCACAAACACCAAGGAACGGCCGTCTGCCGGGAGAGTTCACAGGCTTCAGCAGCTGTTTCTGGTCAGCAGCGACCTCCAGCGTCTTGTGGAGGAGTGGAAAAACCAATCTCACAGGGTCAGGCTGCCTCAGCAAGAGAGGAGAGATCCTGATTCAGTCGGGTTTTGGGGGGATTTTTTATTTTTTGGACCCTCAGAAAAAAAATGACTTTGTAAGCCATCTTAATGGGGGAAGGCTACTCCCCTCCCTTTTTCTAAATAATATATTATGTATCACTTAAAGCTCAAGCCCAGGACTTGGATAGAAGGTTAATCTCAGACTCCTGATCCAGACAAAGATGCCAGTGGGGATGGAGTACAACCTACAGTACTGCTAAAAAAATAATCTGCAGCAAAGCGCTTGTGCTCACCGCAGAGCCCATCGCATAGGAATTTCCACAAGCGAGATTCACACTCGTGCAAGAGGTATTTATTCAAGCAGACATCTGTTAAATGCCAGGTTTTCCACTTCAGGGATAAACTAGCCACAACTCACTCCTGTTTCATCCTTCACGCACCTTGGCTGTTCGCTGGACCTTTGCTTGTGATTCCAAAATGGTTTGGGCTTTGTTCTCTTCTAGGGTCTACCAAAGGGAGGCCTTTAAATGCTTGTGTGAGAGAGACCAGCTGTTCATCTGTTGCTGTCATGTACTGCTCAAGCTTCTTCTGAAGGAAGAAGGAAAAAAAGAGAGATACACATAGATCTGTATTATAGCAACGTGAGTTAGAAAATTACATACCACAAGCAGCCCTGAGAAGAAATTTGGCATCTTAATACCACTGCATGAATCTGTAGGATTCCAGTGAGGTATTGAGTAGTAATGTCTCCAATGTTCCTCCTTTATTTCCTCTCCTACCTCAAATAAAGTATTTGTTTTTCCTTTTCCTAACTCACAGCCCCACTTCCTCTTCAAGGTTGCTTTATTCCCAAATGTAACCATTAAACAAATCCACCAGAACTGCAAACTGAAGAGAAAAAAATAGTGGTCTGTTGCTCCAGCGCTACAAACAGTATAGAAGCGTGGAGGAAGGAACTTTTAAACTGATAAAGTAAAGCTCAGTTGCACAGAACTAACGTTTTCACAGGCTTTAAACAGCATAAATGAAAATAAAACAATGCCTTTCCAAACATTCCTTCCCCTCACCTCATACCTACTGCAGTTCTTAGGCTCCTCATTCGATTTCATAATGTTCTTTTTGCCTATTGTTACAACCTCTTGAACACTGAGACACATTTGTGAGACAACTCAGTATGCTAAGAAGTCACCCTGACGGGTAAGGAGCGAGGGGGGAGCTCAGTACCTGCATAGCAACGTTTTCTTCCCTCACAAGAAGTATTTCTGCAGTCAGGGCATCAATCAGTTCTCTGTGTTCATTCAACATCTCCTTATGCTGCTGCCTCATCGCCTCCGTCTCACGCAGCTGCATTTCACTCTAAAGTGGGAGAAAAAGTTAAAAGCCTGCTATAAAGCAAATCAGATTCATATTTGGGACTGGCACCACATGACATCACACTGTAAGAGCTCCTCCCACTACTGCTAAATTGACTTCGTTACCTTCACAACAAAAATCCAATTTTCAGGACTTGAGAACTGTCAGCAGGCTTACCGTTCCTTCTTTGTTATTCCAGAACACCGTAGGGAATCCTACGCATCCCTCTTCTTCCGCCTCTAAAACTGGTAACTACAGGCCGTAACTACAAGCACTGTCTCCCTGCATGCAAACCGGCTTCTACGTCACTGAATCTTCACTTAACCATAGAGTAACTCGAGGTGCTGATGCTCGTCACTACCCTGTGCTACTTGTGCCTACTCTTCAGCTTCCTCAGTTCGTTAATGCAGACAAATTTGACTAAATAATGAAAATACTTGTTTCCTAATGTTTTCTCTCAGAGAGGTAAAAAGTTCTACAGGGTTTCGTTTCTTTTCTTGAGGAAGACGGAAAGGTTTATTTGTTGTCTCATGCTCAAGTAGTTAAAAGACCTTACTGTAAAGAACCTCTTGACCTCAAAAAGAATTATCCATCTATCATAGAATCACAGAAAGGTTTGGATTGGAAGGGACCTTAAAGGTCATCCAGTTCCAACCCCCCTGCCATGGGCAGGGACACCTTCCACTAGACCAGGTTGCTCCAAGCCTCATCCAGCCTGGCCTTGGACACTTCCAGGGATGGGGCATCCACAGCTTCTCTGGGCAACCTGTTCCAGTGCCTATCGCTTTAAGACAGACCACTGCAGAACAGGAAGCCTGGCTACAAGACACAAAAGAGCCTCTTCCACCTCTAATGGGTAAACAGAATTCACAACTGCCACTCTCTGGACCACTGTAGCTAAAGGAGTGGAAGCTGAAGTCACACACAGGTGAGAACTAGCAGACGGAGCCCTTCCCCACACGCTCACCTGCATTCACTCAAAGGGTTCCCTGAATAATACATCCCATCTCCAAAGGCCAAGAGAGCCCGAAAAGGAACTGGGATGCTCTCTGCGGCTGCAGACAGGCCATTAGAGCAGGAGCTGCCTGTTGCACACCCGAGATGATTTACTGGCGGCACCGGGAGCGGAAGTGAAAAACCACCCAGGAAGAAGCATTAAGACCGAACAGCTCTGCAGCCACATAAAGTGAATGAATAAATATTTCTGATAACAAATCACGGTGTCTAGTGACAGTATCTAAGACAAGCAGCTATCTCTCCTCTAAGCCTACCACAGACACGCCATCCATGTTCTGGTTCTCTTCCAGCCAGACACAGCTTTTCTGTGTTGATCCAAGCCAAGCAGGCTGGCACGGGAAATGGAAAAAAAAGGTAGATGGCCCTGCATTTTTAGAAACCAAAGAGAGCACGAAACAAAAACTTACACCTCATAGCAGTGATGAAGCCTATTGATACCCTAGAGCATCTGGACAAGCTATTCTGGCTCCTCATCCTACACAGTGTTAACCTAGTCCTGGAGGAAAAGATTCCAAGCAGCTGTGTGTCTTACACTGATGCACGGTGAGAGGGTTAGGGTTAACAGCAGCATACAGGAGAGGGGTAACGGGTTTCAATGGAAAGAGGGGAGATTTAGATTGGCTATCAGGAAGAAGTTCTTCCCGGAGAGGGTGCGGAGGCACTGGGACAGGTTGCCCAGAGAAGCTGTGGATGCCCCATCCCTGGAAGTGTCCAAGGTCAGGCTGGATGAGGCTTGGAGCAACCTGGTCTAGTGGAAGGTGTCCCTGCCCATGGCAGGGGGGTTGGAACTAGATGATCTTTAAGGTCCCTTCCAACCCTACCATGCTGTGATTCTATTATTTGGGTCTGGTATAGCCCAAAAGCGGTATCTTCATTCCAGCCCCTTGCCAGGTGTACCTCAGACCTCATAAGCTCTATTTTAACACCACATCTGAATAAGCAGAAGCGGATACAGAGAGCACAACACAGATTGATGTAGTATGCATATACTCTAACTTTTTGCTGTGGGAGACTTGCAAAGAAACAGCATTCTTAATAGAACAGGGAAAAAAATAATTTGAACATTTGGAAGATAACGTTGAAATACATTTAGGAACCAAGACAGGTTCATCCACTTCCCTTTAAGGATTGGTGTCCAGTGACAGGACAGGGGCAACGGCCATAAACTGGAGCACAACAGGTTCAACCTGACCATGAGGAAACCGTTCTTCCCTGTGAGGGTGACAGAGCACTGAACAGGCTGCCCAGAGAGGGGGTGGAGTCTCCTTCCCTGGAGACTTTCCAAAGCCGCCTGGACTTGTTCCTGTGTGATCTGCTCTAGGGGATCCTGCTCTGGCAGGGAGGTTGGACTAGATGGTCTCTAGAGGTTCCTTCCAGCCCCTCTCACACTGGGAATCTGTGCGATCTTCATATAGCCTGGCTAACATTTCAGAAGTTTCTTTCCCCCCTTCTCTCCAACCTCTTCTATAATCACAAGCTGCTTCTTGCAGTTGATTTTTTAATCACTTATTAATACACATTTCATGAAAGATTCAGTAATTCAAGTTTCTCTTCATATTTCTTATAGGCAATTTTGAGAATAAATTAAGCAACATTCTTGCAATTCTTCTGCATTCAGCTTTTCTGCAGCAAAGCTGGAAAGTATTTTTTTCTCCCCAGAATAGGAAGGAAATCTTACTAAAAGCTTCAAAACCTCTTGAAGACTGGTTGTTTCCCTGAAATCAGAGGCTTTTTAAATATCCACTGCAAAGTCACTTCCTTGAAATGCACTGCCAGATGCAATTCCTGATTTATTCCCAGCATCACAGGGTCCAGGTTTTAAGAAAAATACTCCGACAAGCTGCCAGCGAATTCTCAAATCCTAATTGTAATTAAAGACCCATGAAAAACTGAAAAGTCGCCGGAGATTACAAATGCGCTCTGGCCACCTCGAGGAACTCTGACTACGACTAACCACACTTTGTAGCTTGAGCCACTTCTGCCTATTTCTACTCACAAATTCAGGCAGTAAATGTTAAAAAGCTGCAGGCAATTCTGAAAGCAAGAATCAGCTCCTGGAAGGAACGAAGGGTAACACATCTATTAAAGTAGAAACATCACAGAGGTGCTCAGTAGAAATGGGGAATACAAGTAAGAGTCAGCATACAGCCTTCAAAACAAGTAGCCTCCTTCAACACTGACTCCTTGGCCACCTGCCTGAACAGGATAAAAGCTCTTAAGGTACACCGAATGTTTCATTCATAAAGAGCAGCAACTATGACAGGAAAAAATAAAAGTGATACAGAAAACCTGCAATAGTTTTGGAGGAAGCCCAAGGGTCAAGAGTAACTCATTTCTGTGGAACACAAATTAAGGACAGTCTAAGAACTGCAATTGTAATATTAATTTGATGCTATTAAATTGATGTTTTCTTAATAAATGGAAAACATTCTATTGGAAGTCCAGAAGATCCTTCCTCCTAACTGCAAAAGAACCAAATCTAACACCCTGCTTTGGTATTACAACTTTAACAGAGAACAAGTGTTCTTAACTTCCTTTAAAACAGGCAGCCTTCTCTGCCAAATTCCATCTTCTGATGGCAGGGGCTTTTCACTCTTGAACTGATTATTTACCGTTTGCTTCCGAGACAAGTCCTTATCAAAGTAAATTCTTCCTTACAGATTAAATACAGGATAATACAAGGAAGAAGTTGTTACACATCCAGGAAGAAAAAAGTAATGCAAAGTTTCAAATAAGGTAGGTTTTCCCCTGCCCCCTCCTGAATTATTATACCCTGAAAAGGAACCAAAATAGGACCATTCCACATTCATCAGCAATCCTTTCACATCTTTTCCTATGAAGTACAGCATTGGGATTTTAATAGATGCAGCAGAGGATGTTGTCTAAGAGTGCAGGAACTGCCACAATCTGGTGTACAGTTTTATGCAGGCCCGCTGAACCTGTGTGCCACTGCTGCATCTTGAATAACTCTGGGCCAGAGATGAAATCACACAATCTCTTAATTATCTTTTTTTTTTTTTTTTTAAATAAGTGGCTTAAAGGTCGTCTTCCTTATGGAATTCCACTGATCCCCAGATGCACACTGCTCTAGTGAGTACTTCAGGCAAAGTTGCTGCTATGGATAGAAAGAGAGCTAAGGAATCCCTCCAAGAAAACTGAGGATTTGGGTCCACTGCTCCGGTGACAGCAGCATCGCCTTTGGGAGGCAAAGGAAGAAAACGAAGCTGTAAGCAGGGCTGTAGTTAATACCCCACCACAACTCTGAATGTACTGAACAAATTTTAAGCCATTTCAGTGGGTATTTTCTGCTAGTAGCCCCTAAGAGACTTTCATTGCAGTCAGCACCTCTCTTTTCACTCAGGATACCTGCTTCCGGCAAACCCAGTTTTAACTCCTGACTGCAAGCAATTCAAACGACGAGCAGTGACTTCATAATAAGCAATCAGAAAAATAACAGACTGCAAAGTGATCGGCAGCCAGGCAAGATCAAAGTTCACATCCGTATTGTAACCTTAAACCCTTTTTATTCCCTCTACAGAAGTAATTCAGAGCCTTCTCACCTCTCTGAGGCAGCGCATCAAACGACAGAGAGCGTTCACCAGTGACAAGGTAAACCCGGTGAGGCCTTCACTCCTCTCAGTTTTCTGAACCTCACGACCTGTACATCGCTCGTACGCCTCTAATTCACGCTCCACTTCACGTATCATGCGGTTCAGAACATCTAGGCTGGACTCGTCGTCCTTCCGAAGCTCAGCGGGGATTGAATTAGCTAGAGAATCATCTCTCCCCTGTCTTGCAGAGTTTTGTGCAGTTTGTTTTCTTTTCACTGAGGGGAGGGAGAGGGAAGGGGTCATTGGAATTTCAGCTTTGCACTGCCAATGAAATTACCTGGTTTATTGAAGTAAATCAAAGGACAGACACACTCTCGCCCTGAGCTGAGATGGACCATCAAAGAACATTCCCAGTCACTCCAGTTATTTTCAGATCATCAAAACACGTATTTTCTGCCACCACATTAGTACCACTCAAATATGACTGTTTGGTGCTTTTATCTCAGATACCTGTTTATACTTTCCTCCTTCTCAGTTAAAAGCATGGGAACAGTTTCCCAGTAAACAGCCAGGGAAAAATACCAGCAGCTTCCAGGTCTCACACTTAGGGAGCAACCCTTTTACGTTAGTTTGGATCCGATGTCAGTCCCCACCTACAAACGGGTGTGGAATATGGGGACTGAAATGCACCTCGAGTCTGTGCGGCATCACACAGAAAGCTGTTTCAGACACGGAAAAGCCCCACACAGGAGAGAACTGAATGGCTAGGGAGGTAAGAGGTAGCATCAAAGGGCCATATTTACAATTCCTGGATTGCTATGGGCTTTGCTTCACCAAGGGACACGCAGAACACAGGGAAATACAGCACACAAGGGGCTGTGCAATGTCTGTCCTTAGAGATGCTCAAGACTAAGCCCTCCCTAATCAAACTTCGGAGTCAGCCCTGCAACGACTTCCAAAGATCCCTTTCAACCTATGTTTTCTTATGATATCAAGGACCTTGGTCAAAGGGAGGTATGGGGTTTTTTTTTTTAAAAAAAAAAAGTACTAAACCTTTTGCTGCAATCTGCTTTTGTTTCCTTGAGCAGGGGTTCAGCACTCGTCTCACAGTGTAACTGGAGTCTGCAGCCTCTTCTTCGTCTGCATCCTGAAGTCGTGAACGGATTCTCTTGACTACACTGGTAGCATTGAGGGCTGATTTAAACACAAAACAACAAATACACATGTGAAATATTTCAGAGAGGTTCTTAGTAGTGACATGTTATAAAGTTATTTTATTAGAAGAGATGGCTTTTTAGTCTGGAAATTCATTTGAGCCGAATCAGCACATCTGTCTCACCCCCACCCAGAAAAGGAATTCCAGACAGCATCCGGCAAACAGCCAAACCACCCTTGAGAAGCTGGGATTTGGGAAATCCAACCTGACTGATCCAATGATGGAGAAACAGTTGGTGGAGTCAAAGGCACATTTGATTCCTCTGACACGGTAGTTTTCCTCATATCCTTTTCAGCCCACAGCTTAGAATTCACCAAGGAATTTTCTTCTCTCAATAACCGAAGTAGCCTACGTTCAAAACAAGCGTAACAGTGAGCTGTACTGGGATAATAGCATGACCCTAGGTTATCCGTGTACTCCAGAAAGGGCTTTTTAAAAACACCTACAACTGCTCAGGTCACTTCCCTGCTCACATTCATTCCCAGTCTGAACGCCACAACAAGAGGTTTCCCAAGAATTCTGGTGCCAGGAAAAGAAGGTGGGGGCTGTGAAACGAAAAAGGTAACTGAACTGTACCCTTGCAACACCCCTTCAACTCCATCTATTTCCAGAGTTAAGAAGGTGGAAACCTGAATGGGTATATTGGTACTGACCTGCCAGGACTGATGCTGGATTTGAAATTTGGAGAGTCACTGTGTCCATCTTCCTGTTGATAGATTGGTAACGTTCGTTCTTCCATTTCATTAAGGGCCTTTTTAGGAGACAATGAAGAAAATAAAAAGGGACTTCAGACAATTTTGATTTGTCTTTTGGCAGAAGTTAAAGAGCAATTTTCTGAAGCTGTTTCAAGAAAAAAAAAAAAATCCCAAACCCAATTGTTTCAGTAGAAAGACAGACAGACAAGCACACACCTCTGTGGGAAGAGTTCTGGAAGACTTCAATACCTAAGAAATACTGACAATTGTCTCCAGAAGTAACACAGCAAGTGATTAATTCAATATCCAATACTTTATTTGGATGATTTATAAAGACTCTACCAAAACAAATACAGAGATATAGCAGGCAGGAGATTGAAAAAACAACCTAAAGCACAGCATTTCTAAAATTCCAGCCATTTGACATTACAAGCAAAACAACCTCGTAAACAAGATCTGCAAAACTGCATTTACGTTCTGTGTGTAAAGTGCAGCCAGAACAAAAGACAACCCTACGTACCACATTCACAGCCAGACTTCAGCAATCAAACTTGGAATTAGGATTCCTCAAGCTACTGAAAGGGTAGGCTACAGCTGACAGCCTTTAAGTAGGATTTTCATAGGCACGTAAGGAAATCTCACAGAAGCTCAGCAGACAACTCTCAGTACGAGCTTCTTTTAGAAACCCAGGGGTACAGCTTACGAAGCTGCTGCAGGTAACTCTCCATATTAAAAAAAAAAAAAAACCAAAAAACAAACAACCCCACAACACAAGTACCACAACAAAATACACGACAGAGCAGTACTGCAACTCAAATTACAGGTGTTTGTGCAAGGTAGTGGGAGACAGGATTAGAGAACTGTGAGAACATGACCTCATCACTCATTCCCACAGCCCTTTTGGTCTTCAGTGAGCTGCTTTCTGGGTGGGCCGTACGCCTGTTCCCAAACCACAGCAAGTGTTCCTCGCACAACTCACGTTATTGAAAAGGAAAACGAACGCACAGGCAATCCAAGCAAAATTTTAAACAAATTTTAAACATTTTTTTAGATCTTTTTAAACAAATCTAAATAATTGTAAAAGAATGTGAAGTATTAAGAGTTAAACTTGCAGGACTAAATCAAGCCTATGGAGTTAATTAGGGTATATTTACATGTGTGTTATCAGAAATTAATTGGAGCCCAACTGGCTATGTCCCCACGTAGGCAAACATAAGTAGGAAGTCTGAGGCGTACGGCAATACCTAGCAATTAGTCAAGTGACACGAGAGTGGTTTTCTTAGTCTGTCATTACTCTGTTGTCTTACTGATACTTCCAGAATTTAAAAGGGAGAGCATGCTAATATGAGAGAGCATCTATGAGACATAAAGATGCTTCTCATACTCAGAGGTTAAGAAATCAAAAAACATGATTCCCAAATCTAACAACCTCCCCTCCATCTAATACCATCTTCCATGCACGTGATCAACGTGATACACAACACACAAACAGGTTTAGAAACTCTACCTTTGAATATTCTTATTCTGTACAAACAAAAAAGCCACAGGAGAGGCGCGAAGCAGAACAAACGTTACCTGGGAATCCATGCCAGATTCATGAAGGATGGAAAGCTGAGCAGGAGGATCACATCTTTGTACAACGGGTCCTTGAGATGATGCTAGGTCACAGTGAGGAGCCATTGTTACATTAGGGAAACCTAAAGGGATCGGACAAAAGACAGAGGACTCTGTCCGTGCCACGTCACAGGATTTTCTGCCACAAGGCATGTCCCCGTACTTCGCACCACAGGGGCGTAGGTCGCTGTCACAGAGTTATCCTTCGTATGTTCAGCCACGAGCTCGGCTTTCGTCCCTTCACCTGCATAAATGCACTCGTGCAGGAGCAGCGCATAGGCTGAAACGGTCATTATAAGCAAAAGAGAAGGGCAGCCTACATAGAAAAGAACCTAAGCTCAAGGTGTCGCACGCAAAGCCAATCCTGCCTTTCAGCAGCTTAAGGACCCACAAACCAGGGTAAGGAAAGGAAAAACCTTGTGCACAAAATTGCTGCTGATTTAGCAACAATGTCCAAGAGCAAGCAGCCGACCCACGCAGCGGCGAGAATCACAGCTACGCCAGCAGCTCAAACTGGCGCTTGCTGTAGTGGCTGGTAGTTTGGCTGTGGAAACGGGGAGCCCGAGGCGTTTCACAGGGAGCAGTACGAAATTCCGCAATGGACTGATACAGGAGAATGACCAGCCACGGCTCGCTCTCCCCTGCCAGGGGATTCTCATCTAGGCCTACAAGGAGGCTGGAGGGGACTTTTTACAAGGGCCTGTAGTGACAGGACAAGGGGTAACGGGTTTAAATTGAAAGTGGGGAGGTTTAGATGGGATATCAGGAAGAAATTCTTCCCGCAGAGGGTGGTGAGGCACTGGGACAGGTTGCCCAGAGAAGCTGTGGATGCCCCATCCCTGGAAGTGCCCAAGGCCAGGCTGGATGAGGCTTGGAGCAACCTGGTCTAGTGGAAGGTGTCCCTGCCCATGGCAGGGGGGTTGGAACTGGATGGGCTTTAGGGTCCCTTCCAACCCAAACCATTCTGTGACTCTGTGATTCATCCAGCGTGAGTGGGATCAATCATACCACGTTAGAGGATGAAAACGGTTAAAAGGAATACTTTGCAAAGTGAGGCTACCTGTGAAAAGCAGGGAGATGACCTTACGGGCACTACCGCACGGAAACGAGAGAGTCTACCTGTTCGCGTGCGAGGGGCATCCCCAAGCAGGTCTTTTGCCACAGCCATGACCTGATCAGAGCGTTGCAACACATCTTGCAAATGATATTGATCAGTCAGAATCTGAAAGCAGAGCAGAGAAGGAAATATTTCATACGGAGCAGACGGATTTTTCCTTTGTTTTTTTGGTGCTGTTCTTCTAAACAGCCAGCAAGAGAACAGCCAACAAGACCAATGTTTGCCAAGCTGGTGCTGTGAAATTAGCTCCTAATTAAGATAGATGAGAAACCCACGCTTCATTCTGAGTGACTAGAACCTTGTTTTTCTAAAAAATGCAGCACTGACTCTTTCTCATGAGAGCAAATCCTCTCGCTCCCTTCTCCTGCTCCCAGCCCGACACTACAAAAAGCTGGGTGTTTGACACACTCAGCAAAACAAAGAATCTGGCAATTCACATGATTTGAGGACGCACACTGGTTTTTTGTCGTCTCAGACAGACTAGTTTCCATGTCTCTCTCGTCTTTTGAGCGTGAATTACAATGCAATATATTACACTTCTCCTCATAACCAATTTAGCACATCAGCGAACATTCGTCTTCCCATCACCTCATGTATCTACTTTTCCAAATCACTACGCTGTTTTCACACTTGATACTGACTAAATCTTTCCATTTAGCCGTTGGAAAATTCACCTTCCCTCTTGTTTCAGACTCTTACTAAAGATAATTATACTGGACTAATCCTAAAATCTCCCAGCTATGATAATCCATTCACCACCTACCCTTCAGTGCAATACACAAACATTATTCTTAAAATAAGCTGTTATAGGATCAATCAGCGTGGTACCTACACACTCACAATCCACAGTTACAGAGACGTACTCATATTATTTTTTCATTCAGATTTTTATGCAGACAAATCCCCTAAATATCAAAATTTTGCTTATTCATTTTGTAACTTTTGCTCTCTTTCTCTTCAACCCACAGCTAAAAAAAAAAAAAAAAAACACCCCAAACAACCCACACCACTAGCAGCATCGCCTTAGTTCTTATCTCTGAATCTCTGGCAGTTGAGTAGGATCCAAGGGGCTTAGGAAGATACACTCACAGCAGCAAAGGAAAAAAGATCACCAAGACGACGAGACAATCCACAGTGGTTGTGCTCTACTGGGAGACACAGACTGAAGAGTCTCCCAGTTACCCTGAACAACAGGTCCTAGCAACTAACAAGATTGAAGCTAGGGACAGGAGAAAATGCTGAGTCTCCTCCATCTATTTTTTCCCCCTACACACAAAGGGATGCCAGGTTTCAAACAGCAACAGCCAGGTAGGTTTAATATCGCCTCACACTATCTTCTTCTAATTTCTATCTGAAAGCATTTTTTCTCCCATTCAGAAGTAGACACAGAGTACAATGAATAAAGTCGCCTCTTAAATATGACGGGGACAGCTACTCGGAAGGAGTAACTTTGATGCGCAAATTTCACGGGCACTGCCAGGAGTGATGGCAAGAAATACAGAAGAGTATTTCCTAACGGTGAGTTTCACATCCGCAAAGTAACGGAGGCGCATAACAGGTAGTCACACCAAACCTTCGAGGGTGGTCTAAACTACCTTTGTGATACATCATTTATTTCTGCATGGAAGGCTTACTGAAATTAGCCTACTGTCACGTTCGGGAAATCTGCACTAAAGTCCACAGTTTTTCCGGATGCACTTGGCAGAAAAGTATGAAAGCAACAGAGGTCAAAATTAAAGTGCAGGGCTTGATTAGCACAAAAATTCTGCTGTGATTGCAGAGAAGCAGATGTCAAAGAGAATTAAAGATCACCTTCCAGTTTCCTACGCGTTTTCATTTGTTTCTGTCTATGCTCAAACGTTCAGAGATCACAGAAAGACTTCTGAAAGTTTACAAAAGAGCTGAGAGGTCTGTGATGGTCACTCCACTGCACGTTTACAGCACTACTAAATCACGTTTATTTTAACTGCTACCTGAGCACTGTTCATCATCATTCTTTACCGACAAGAATAATTCCTAGTTTGCCCAAGTGCTGATGAGGTCTGAAAGCTAAGGACTGATTTGAGATCAGTTTTCTTAACATCGCACGGCAAGGAGTCACCTGCCGTGTGAAACAAAAGGATGGCTACCACTGCAATCCCTTTTCGGATGGGGACAGCTACTGTCTGTGTTAGCTAGGCTTAGTTTTGCTGCTACAATTTGAAACTCAAAAGCAAATTAAATTATATTAATACATGCAGTCAGAGTTCTTCAGAATGCCTAGAGAACAAGCGTTTTGACTCCCAGATGACAAGTTTGTCTGCTAGCAGCCACGGCTCCTCAACTTTTGTTGCGTCAATTTTCCTTCCAGACGAGGAATTCCTTACCAATTTCTTGCCTCACCCTTTCTGACTCTGGAACTCTGCATTTTCTCTGGTTAAAGAAGCAACGGCAGATGTAGGTGCCCCTCTCAGAAAGGGAAATATTCCCATTTCCATCAAAGAAAAATACTAGACAGAGGGAGGAGAAGGCAAGTTAGCAGTAAGAACACAAAGAATACACATCCTTTTCACAACACACAGTTTAGCTCTGCCAACTGTCCCTGTTCAGACGCAAAGCAGCCTGCAGAATTAGAGGGCACGGCCCAGCAACAAGGATCAAACGCACAACTGCATGCATCAGGTAGTATGTCATACTGCCTATTCCCACTACTGCACGCATGCAGCGCGCACAGGAGGGAGAGCCTACACATACACAAAGTCAGGTTACCCAAAAAGAGGAGCAAACGTTGACCTATGTGCACGAGCAGTTCTCCGCTACCACTGAGTGTCACCTGCAGCAGGCTACAAGTGCAGATTTAGCTCTCACCTCACGCATCAGAGTCAGTTTCCTTTTCTCCAAGGAGTCACCAGCCAGTTGTTTTTGCTTCTTCCATTTTCTTTTCAGTGCTTTCTCTTGTAGCTCCAGATGTGCCAGCGCTTTGTTTTTTGATCTGTGTATTTCACGGCGACGTAGCTACGGAAACGCAGAAGAAGCCTCTTTAAAAATCAAGGGACGATCTAAAGCAGTGTTTGCAGGGTGATGCCAACAAGCTCTCCTTGATTTTATCGGTCACGCACTGCGTACCATTCACGTTAACTTCATGGCAGTACCAATGACAGCCCCACGAACATCCAGAAGTGTAAAATGCCATCAACAGCAGCCCAATTTGAAGTGTCTCCAAAGGTGAATAAGGAAAGTCTCCGTTTTCACCTGCCCTACATCACTGACTCAGTAAGAGTTTTCTCAGATGTAGAGGGAGGAAAAAAAATAAACAGTACCACCTACAACAGGCATGAAAAGACAGAATGCGTTTTCCTGATTTAACACTAGTCAGTCACCAGAGATACTCTCCTGCCTCTTCTAACAATGAGATACAGATAGCATTGTTATATAGAGAGAGATAAATAGATCTACTCTGCGCTGGTGAGACCCCACCTGTAGTTCTGCATCCAGCTCTGGGGGCCCCAACATAAGAAGGGCATGAACACGTTGAGGCAAGTCCAGAGGAGGCCACGGAGATGCTCCGGGGGCTGGAGCCCCTCTGCCACAGGGACAGGCTGGGAGAGTTGGGGGTGTTCAGCCTGGAGAAGGGAAGGCTCCAGGGAGACCGTATAGCACCTTCCAGTGCCTGAAGGGGCTACAAGGAAGCTGGGGGGGACTTTTTATAAGGGCCTGTAGTGACAGGACAAGGGGGAACGGGTTTAAATTGAAAGTGGGGAGGTTTAGATTGGATATCAGGAAGAAATTCTTCCCAGAGAGGGTGGTGAGGCTCGGGGACAGGTTGCCCAGAGAAGCTGTAGATGCCCCATCCCTGGAAGTGTTCAAGGCCAGGCTGGATGAGGCTTTGAGCAACCTGGTCTAGTGGAAGGGGACCCTGCCCATGGCAGGGGGGTTGGAACTGGATGGGCTTTAAGGTCCCTTCCAGCCCAAACCATTCTGTAATTCTATCATCCTGCATTTCCAGCGGAGGGATCAGATCCCAGCTCCTAGAGCTGGGGTGGCATGATACTATAAACAAAGAATACTAAAGAGACAATCTTTTCATAAATTAAAAAAGATTAATCACTGGCAGAAAATATCCCCCTAAGTACGGTAAATACACTAGAAAACCAGCTAAATCTCCTTACTATGGAGAAGGAGCAGTGACTGCTATTAAACTTACAATATCCTCTGGAGTTGCACGGTGGACTGTCAAATCGTGGACGGTACTCTGCGAACAGGAACCAGAAAACACATCAAAAGGCAGAATGAAAGGTGAGGGATTTTTTTTTGTTTCGTTAAAAAAAAAATCCTCTAAATTATAATATAGTTAGCATGAAACTATACAACGGTGCGTTTTTACACCAAGACAGTGCATGAAGAACGGGCTGCCAGCTGGGAGGCCTAACCTCACGCAGGACCACGGAGCAAGAGGGGAGATGTCCACCCCTCGTCACGGTATCCCATCCCCTCTCCACCCAAATCCACACACCTATCGGGAATTTCCAGACGTGACCCCCCCACGGAGGACGGTGGCTACTAGGGGATCCCCCTC
>NW_010264354.1:0-901 GCF_000690775.1 Eurypyga helias
CGAGGGCGGCGTTGCGTCGCAGCACGGGCATTGCGTTGCCCTGTGGGGTCGCGTGGCCGGGCAGGCCCTGCGTGGCGGTGCCGGTGTTGGGTCACGGCACGGGCCTTGCATCACGGTGCCAGTGTCGCATCGCAGTGTGGGCAGTGCCGGGCAGTGCAGTGCAGGCCTTGCATCGTGATGCCAGTGTCGCATGGCAGTGCAGGCATCGTGTTGAGGCACTGGCATTGCATTGCCCTGCCGTGCTGCATGGCTAAAAAAAACGCTGCAAGCGCTGCATTTCGGTGTGGGCAGTGCATTGCAGCGTGAGCAGGGCAGGGCAGGCCTTGCAGCGTGGTGCAAGCGCTGCATTGCATGATGGACGTTGCATCGCAGCATGGGCAGTGCAGTGAAGTGCAGTGCAGTGCAGGCATTGCATTGCAGTGTGGGCCTTGCATTGCCCTGCAGTGTGGGCACTGCATCCCAGCGTGGGCAGGGCAGTGCAGGGCAGGCCTTGCAGTGTGGTGCAAGCGCTGCATTGCAGCACAGGCCTTGCATCATGACGCCAGTGTCGCATGGCAGTGCAGGTGTTGCATCACAGCGTGGGTGTTGCATTGCAGCGCAGGCCTTGCATCATGATGCCAGTGTCGCATGGCAGTGCAGGTGTTGCATCCCAGCGTAAAAATGCCCCTGCAGGGCTGCCTGGCCGGGCAGGCCCTGCATCAGGCTGCAAACGCTGCATTTCACGGCAGGCACTGCATCGCAGCGTGGGCAGTGCCGTGCAGGCAGTGCATCGCAGTGTGGGCATTGCATGGCCCTGCAGTGCTGCATGGCCGGGCAAGCGCTGCATTTCACGGCAGGCACTGCATCCCCGCGTGGGCCCTGCAGTGCAGTGCAGGCAGTGCGTGGCAGCACGGGCAGTGCA
>NW_010264355.1:0-233 GCF_000690775.1 Eurypyga helias
CGTGGTGGGCGCAGACGTTGCAGGTGCGGGTCATGGTACCCCCCGTGCTGCTCCTGTGTGGGGAGATGAGACCCCCCCGGTGGCACCCGTCAGTGCCTGGTGGCACCCGGTGATGCCCAGTGGGGCACCCACTGGTGCTCCCCAGGGGTCCCCAGGGGTCCGCAGGGATGCTGGTCAGTGGTACCCACTGATGCTCATTGGTCCCCAGGGGTACCCAGGGGTCCGCAGCGCTC
>NW_010264356.1:0-12745 GCF_000690775.1 Eurypyga helias
CTAAAGAGCCTGTACCCTTCCATTTCTAAAAACGATGCATACTATGTCTGTATAAAAACTTGCACTGGCTTAGTGGAGGATTATTTTATTTTAATACCATTCCATACACTGACATACCAGTTAAACCTGATGTCTCCTGGTTTTGACGGTGTCCTTAAGTTTAAGTCTCTGACTTTGACAGCAGATCAATGTTAGAGGGCTGAAAATGTTACTGCCTCAGGTGTTTATCTTTGCCCTTTAATGATCCTGTAATGTAGTCAGCAGAAAGTAATATGGACCTGCACCTCAACACCATGACTTGTCTCTCTGGTATATTTGTGCAAATCCAGTGTCATTATTGCTCTCAGTTCCTAATAAGCAAATACAAGTAGAGAACGAAACAGGAAGCGGTGAGGTAGTAACATCTGCCCAAACCTGAAGAAGTTTTCATTCAATTTCCTGTTAAAGTTACACTAATTGAACAGATAATCAGTTTAACAAATGTTATCTTGGGTTATGACTGACTAGTGGGACTGGTTGGTGATGTTACCAGTGATCAGCCCCAGTTCATGGATGCACAGGGAACTGGTTGGCTCATGTACGGATATCGCAGGTTACAGCATGGTACTTTAAGGTTAATTTTTGATGACTCAAATGTCAGCAGTATAGAAAGTATTTGGCTCACCTTCCATGGTGCAGAGTGGAGGCAGACTACCTGGGGAAGCCACCCCAGGCTAAGCCAAATTTGTGTGACCCTCACACAGTGTAAAGACAATATCAAGGTTATTTTCATGCAAGCCTGCACATGGATACTTATCCATCAGAAAAAAACCTCAATTAAACTAAGGTTAAGCATGCATTTTGATAGAATACAAATTAGCATTCTTCATCTTAGTGAATATTCACATAGGTTTTCAATTCATGCTTTTTGCTATTTCATTTCCAGCTTGTGAGGAATCTTGATCAAGAGAGTTTGAAGTTTTTTATTATTTTTTTATTTCTTCTTCAGTTTTCGTTAGTTTCAATATCAAAAACTCACACATGAACACCCCTTTACCTCCAGGATAAAGATCTCTTCAGAATCAAGTAGACTCCCAAACTTTGCCCTGACTCTTAGACTACTTTGGATATTAGACTGGGAAATGGGTGCAGAAGTGCTGATAATAATCTTGCTTTAGTGGCCTTAGCAGTATTCCCAGCCAATTATATTATGGGCTGTTAATAGTCCCAGTAACTGGAGGGGGTCGGGGGTGCGTTACTGGTAGAATAAAGAGGTATAGACATGCTTCAATTTAAACAACTTAGTATCTGTTATTGTTCTGTTGCCCTGGACTGTGTGAATTTAATCTCAATACTAAAGGTTTAGGTTTTACCACCAAAGATATCTGAAATACAGCATCAGTTGACACAGAAATCAAAACTCTTCAGAACTCACAAAGAAGAGTTTGTAATTGCTGCCTGCTGCTAATCCTATCAGCTCATATTAGCTAAACATGCTATAGTGCTTGAGGGAAGTTGTCAGGATCTGGTTGCAGGACTCAGCCTTTAGGAAAGGATTCAGGCTAAGCTTAGGCTATACATCGCCACCCATGAGTCAAAGTACGTCTATTCTACTGAATGACAGGCCTCCGAGGGGGAACAATGTGCATGAAAAAGAACATGCCTCTTTCACTTCAGCGCTATTGTTACTTCGGTTTAACTTCTTAACCTCCTTCCTATTAAAGCTTCATTCAGACATTAAAAGATACCTGTAACCCTGTATTAAATCTCTGTTCTCAAAAAAATGCATGAAATAATACTTTTATTCAAGGTGATATGCTTAAAAGAGAATGCAATTTTTCTTTACTAGACTTTGACTTAATAGCTTCTTTTTAAAAAAAATTATTTAGGCTTGTTCTGAAAGAAAGTGAATGATGGAAATAAAATTAGTCTTCTAACTTAATCACACTACCAAACATGTTAATTAGAGTTTTCTAACACCTCCAACAGTTGCAAATCGTATCAGCTTGCATGTATATCAAATAAGCATGCTTAATATTTCAGTTACTTTGTGATTTCTTTCTTTTTCTGTTTGGACCTAATAATGAAAATATTTGCTCATCTGCATCCTGAACTAGACATAGTCTTAAATTGAACCATGAAAGTATTGGCTTAAATACGATGAATCCTTTTTTAAAAAGGTCAAATGTTCACTATCTGGGGATATGTGAGAAGTTCACACATTTAATAACCAGCATGGCTCTCTGGATGTGGGCATGATCATGAGGGTAATAAACTCTCATCTGGGTTAATTTGTTGTGTAAAGACACAATTTCTTTCTATGGTTCATGTTTTAGGAAATATTGTTGTACATATTAATAATATAAATTTTCTTCTTCCTGTTCCTGTAATCCTTACAACATGTAGTGGATGGGATTCCTTCCTATCTTCCAGCCCTTGCTGCTTTTCACACTGCCACTGAAAAGTTACTGAAGGGCACTAAGTCCAAGACAAAATGTCTAGGATCAACATAATTATGCGAGATTAAAATTTCACTTCTTTTTATTAATTTGTTCTTCAGCTTATGATATATCAGGTCAAATTTTTACTGTGTGGCAGCAAAATAAGAGTTGAGGCCTGCAATAAGCTGCTGTTTGGTTGCTGTCTACATTTAGGTTGAGGGATTCTGTGATTCTAGCACAGCCTGCATAGTCTGCATGGGAAGAGACCTGTTGGCTTGTGTGTGTAGAATTTTGGAAGCTTATAAACCACATCCTGAGCTCATTAATTTGTTTTTTCATTGTCAGGGAAAAATGTCTTTTATTTCTTTCCCTTTTTTTTTGTGTTGTGTAATTCCTCATTGAATGATATGGAACCAGTTGCAGGGCTTCACAGGAATAAGCTTCTCACATGGAAGATTAACAGCTGTGCATGTTTGGAAGTGTGTGTGCCTGTGTTTTAAAAAATAAAACCATTCCACTAGAGAAGTTTTAAGTTTTCCTAGTTTGTAACCATTTTTTCCTTCAGTGAAGGACCACAGTTTTTGTTGTATGTTTCCTTTAACACTGAGACTAAGGTTTGGCATTTTCAATTGCACTGAGTGATCATGACAATGGTATTTGTGAGCACTAGCTAGAGCCAGATGGAGTGCTGGCAAAGATTAACCAAGCTTCTTAAAACACTTCTTCGGCACTTTGGCCATGACCTGTGACACCCAAGTGAATGCAGAGTTGAAACTGCAGGTAGTGACTAATTCTAAGATGTTTTTTACAACCAGCATTACTTGTGGCCTACTTAAAACTGGAATTTGGATTTTAAAGCCTGAACTACAGTTATCTCCTGATCTTCCTTTTCAGATTGACACAATGCTACATGCAGTATAAATCTCAATTAATTGACTCAAGGCTGCTGAAAGGTATCTGACTGTAATATAAAAGGGGTCTGGAAAACACTACTTTTCTCCAAAATATCTTTCAAGCCATAGCTAGTAAGAAGTTAAAATTGTAGAAGGCTATGCATGTGCTTAAATTTAGGTATGCAAACAGCACCACTCCAATCAATGAATCTAATCACATGCTTAAAAGTAAGCACGTGCACCAATCTCTACAGGGTCATGACCCAGCTCTGTATTGCTCCAGTTCACAAGAGGCCAACCTCCTTGACCTTGCAAACCAAAATCCTCTTGTCATTGAGAGCTGCAAGAGGCATAGCTTACCCCTCCAGGAGCTGCTGTGTACATACCCCACCCAGCTCCTTCAACGGCTGTTAGCGTGGACTGGAGAAAGGGTGTCCGTGGATGAAAATGGTCTTGCACTAATCTGCACATTAGTGCAGTTGAACATCTGCATGTTCAAGACAGGAAACCTCCAACAGTGCATCTTTTGCAACACAAATGTGCTTGCATTCATCTAATATTTGTATTAAGTCCTACCAGCTAATCAGCCTTGAAGTGAGAAGCTCGGTAATTGCACAGTTCTAGATGAAGGTGAGCAGCTGCTTAACCTGAGACTCCACAAAGCGCCTCTGGCCCGTGTTTGGGACAGACCCTGCTTTTTACCTTATCACCACAATAATTCCATCTTTGTACCTTTGTTAGATGGGAACAAGGGATTTTTGGTGAAAAAAAAGAATAAGAACTTGTAGTCCTAGTAAGGAAAGGGGACTATACATTTTCCTAAAATAAGTATAATTTATTTACTTTCCACCTTATGTACTTAACTGTTTTGTTGGATGGAAGCTTATACACTTCTAGGATAAGCATTTCAGTTCTTTCAGACCACATGGCTGTAAGTTCTTATTGACAGGAGTCCAGCGAGAGAGCAAAGAACAGATACTAAAAGGGCAGACATCCTCCCCTCCCTTCCCCCCCCCCTTTCCTTTCTTTTTAATAACACGACTTCGGTGCTGGAAAATAAAGCAAGTTTTACTTACATTAGGCCCATTAATATGTCCAGGAGTAACACCTTTAAACTGCAAGTATTTTTGCTGAGCAAGAAGTTATGTCCAGATGCCAAACTAGAACATACGTATATGTGTAAACGCTCAGAGTGGAACGATGTTAAAAGTAAGAGCACTGTGCCATAGCAGGACATCAGATAAAGCAGCTGGCTATCCTTTTAGTTGTTTTTCTTAATTAGTTTATCACTGGTGGATAAATAGATCAGTGGTTAATAAACAGAACCACACACGAATAAAATATAAATTATAATCCTATTCATATAGACAAGCACACTTATATATGTATTGGAAATAAAATAATACCTGAGCATAAATGTCATATAAATGTGTTTTCAACCAGAAATACAGTAGTCAGCTCCATTTTACATCTTTCTTAAAACAGTGACAGAGTGGTATCGAGTCCTATATTGAGGCAAACACACACCAGCTATCAGTTCCGTGTCTTTCATGTACAGTTTGTATTTCTGCAGTATACGTTTTATTTGCACAGCCAGTGAACAGACTTAACAGAAAAGGGATGAAAAACCAGACTGAATTGTTAAAAAACAGGGAAAAAAAATCTTCAGAAGTATGTAAGTAAAATATGCAGACCCAGATTCTAATGGATTATATTGACGTAGCTCCACAGGATGGAAAAACAGTGGTATGATTTTGGATTTGCTCGTGCAGTTTCAAACTGAATCTGGTCCGTAAAATTTAACACAAGCTGCATTTTGCATCAATGTATATTTCCATAGACAGTTATTTTGTGGTTTATAAATAGCATATAGATTGTAAGAAGTGGTGAAAATACGGCATTTCATATTTTTACTACTCACACAATTACATTATCCGTGGTAACATTAAAGTCACTTAAGTAGCCAGTTTTGAGTATGCATCTTTTTTAGAAGTCTTTTTTTTTTTCACTTTTATGGTAGAGCTCATTCAAGATACAATGAAATAGCTGGTAAAGGCTGTGCTGGAGGAGAGACCAGCAGGGAAGGGTAACCCACTTTGGAAACAGTCTCACTTTATGAATGAAGTCTGCAACCTCTTAACCTGGAGAGTACGCAGGTTTTTCAGAATTGAGAGAGAAGCACCCCACTCTCTGCGCCTCAGCCAGCAATTACACACTGAAGAGTACAAAACGCCTTTCAGACTGCAGTGCCCTGCAGCCTCACCTGGGCCAGTCGCTGCGAGCAAGGACCTTTGCTTTTCCCACTGCTACCCACTCACTGCCGGGCTGTATTCAAGGCTCTGTGTTTAATCCGTGAGTGCCTCCATGGAGCTGGTCAGAGGTGGCTCTCAGAGGCAGCTTTCCACAGCCCTCGCTGGTGCTCACCTCATCTCCTCTGCTCCCCACAGCTACTGATGGAAAGAGCAGGGCAAAGTGGAGGAAGAAAATGAGCTCAAGGAAGACGTAGAGAAAACGGAAATTGAGAAGAGGGTAGGAAACAAAGGAAATGTGGAGAGAGGAAGAGGATAGAACCTCAACATTATTAATAGTAATATAATGCTGCTCATACAATTATACATGAATTTAATTAATAATAAGAACAATAACAGCAGTCCTGAGACTGTTGTATGAAATGAGATGAAACTCAGACAAATGGGCTCCTGTTATTCCAGCATTGCTTCAGAAGCTATGCTGGTGGGTATCTGAAACAGAGCGGTAGACAAAGGCAGTGTTTGCTTACACCTGCATTGTTTTGCATTTGAAATCTTTAAAAATATTCTTCAAAATTCTTAATGCTGCTTAGCTTCGCAGTAGATTTTCTAATTGACAGCCCCAGCTATGAAAATCACCATTGTCGTGATTACCTTTTCTCTTGCTATTTTTGCATATTGCAAGTAAAAACCATGAAATTTGTATGTAAAGAAATAGATAATACTAGTTATAAGTTTCTTTCATGCTGACCCCAGACCCTAGTGACTGTGGAAACATCTGCATTTATAAATTCTCATAAAAAACCCACACCTGAATTCTGTGCATCTTTTTCCTCCAAAGTCTGTTTAAAAAAATCATACAATTTGACACTACAAGACAGGATAAAGTTGTCTGACCATGTCTTAAATAAAAAGTTCCTTATTTAAATAGCCACATTGGCAGTTGCAAGTGGTTAAACATAGTTTTAGAGCCTCATGTCTTATTTTCTTACACTACAATCACTAGATTGTTGATACTTTAATTAAGTGAAATGCAGCTCCACACATAGTGTATGTATTGGTCCACTCTAGTCTTTGCCAAATATAGTCCAATAAGAAGCTGATAGAGATATACCACCATCACTTCAGGCTCTTATTGCTCAGATAAAAACAGTAAAGATGCAGTACAAATAACTCCGGTTTCAGATGTTTTCAGATGTGCTTAAGATAGTTAATATTTCTATTTCACAGTAGCTGGTATAACATTCTGTGCACTTATTTGGGTTTGGTTTTTTAAGCATGAATCATACAAACGGCAGAATATCAAAAAGCCAAACATAAGCTTCATAACAAGCTCTTCCAATTTTATAATCAATCTCCTTTTATTAGGAAGCAGTCATCTGCTGAAACCAGGGGCTGGAGGATTTATTACTCTCCATAGTTTCAGACAAAAACATGTGCACAGGATGTGGGATTCAGGAGTCAGAGCATAGAGTAAATAAGACAAAACAAAATAGTATTAAATAAACAGCAACAGCATAGCTTTTCCTTTTTTGCTTTTCCTGGATCCTGTCTTTGTGGCCTGAACAGAAGTTTTAACTTCTTCTGGATGGCAGCAGTGGGAAACATAAGAAAACCTGACAATACTCAGCTTGTTCAGCTTCTTTTAACCAGGCAGCTGGTTCATTGCTCTGATGTTAAAACTGCAACTGAAAGATAGAAGAAAAGTCATTCCTCAGACGTCAGTGCCTTCGTGGTTAAAATTCACCCCTACACTAAGCATATCATTGCAGGCAGAGAACAGTTCTACGGTTGCATTTCCTGTGTTTCCAGCTCACAAAGTGATCAACTTGTATTTCTGCGCTCTCGAAGAGTGACCTCCTGCAAGTTAAATTAATGAAGAAATGAAATACAAGTGATCAGTACCCTTTTAAAAGGTCCCACCATTACTGCAGAGCATTGGGATCTGCTATGTCACCTGTCGCTTGCTGCTGGGAAGAAAAATAAGAAAATGAAAAATAGTGTCCTTCAGAGGCTCAGAAATAAGAATGTAAACACAAAAAAAATTATTTAAAGAAGTCAAAGCAAAGAATAAGGAAACCAAACCAAACCAATCAATCAATGATTTTAAAGAAATTTTTGTGAGCAGAAGAAAAGACTCATGATTGTTCTTGGAAGTGCTAGCAGGGCAGCATAGGCTTTTCTCAGCAGACATGAACTTGAGCCCCTAATGTGACTGCCACTGTAGTAATCACAACACTCGTACACTCACAGCAGTAAAAAATGCATACAAGATAATTTACTAATAGGAAAAACTACTATTAAAGAATACTTAGTAAAACAAATGCCTGCTTGAATTATTGTATCACATCTTAAAATATAAAAATATCTCACTTCTTAGAATTTATGACATTATTTTCTTTTTATAATTTTTAATGGTTCCTGTTTTTCACTGTACACAGTTTTGACAGGGCATTCAAGTTATAGAAACTATTCTGAAATTTGGATCATATTTGCAAACAGTTCAGAAAATGGTTCCAAAAATATCCAATATGAAATGCTTTGAAAAACAATTTTTTGTTTCAAACTGTCATTTTTAATGTGAAATTGCCAACACTAGTTAAAACAGGTAATGCAGAAACTTTAAAATGTCATCAAATAGAAGTTGTAATTTTGAAGTAACAAAGCAGTTTGTTTAACCCAGAGCTCTTTTTTGTTTGCTTTGTTCTGGTTCTTTCTTCCATTTAACACCAATTTGGGCTGAACAAGCCATTTTGTTTTTCCTGATTAGGCAGGCAGCCTGAGAAAACATATATTCCTTTAATTGCTGTTTTCTTAGGCCTATAATGTTCTTGATGAAAATACAAAACACTTAGTGCCTGTCCTTGCTGTGGAACGGGCATGAATTAATACCTCCCAAAGTACCAGCATCAGGTCTGGACCCAGGAGAGGCACTGCTGCCGCAGTAAACCTGCCTGAATTACCTTACCTTGTTGACTGGCAGAAATCATTGCCTTAGAGGTGGCAACCACTGTTGTGTGGAATGCTGCTTTCTGACCTACTTGTGTGTTAGAGTAGCACCACATTTTAATGCCTGGAGTTCCTGGCTTGTGTAGGAGTCAGGTTGTACTTGTATCTGCAGTCTTCTTGGATCTAGCTCATGTGTCATCTAGCTCAGTGCGTGTTTTAGATACATTTTTATGGCTCACCTTGGAATATTAGCCTCTAGATGTTTACATTCTTTCCTCTTTGGACGAAGTCAGTTAACTGGATTTGGTGTCCTGAGGTTTAATTCTGATTTAATTTAACTTACATTAATGTTGCACGTGAGTTGGCAGGTTGCTCAAACATTCTGCCAGCGTCTGTGCTCACCTCAGCCTCAGTCTGATTTATGTGAAAGCTAAAAAATCTCCTGCAAAATCTTCCAACCTTGGTTAGGTTTTAACTGAGATTAGTTAGTCAGAGCATTCAGAGCATATCCTTTTCTCCTTATAACAAGCCCAGAAGGAGGTATTACAAGCTGTTGGTATCATTCTGTTGCCGCTAGAGTCAATCCTAACCTTTCAAGCTGTACCTTCATTGCGTACAGCTGCCTCCAAATGCATGTGATATGTAAAAGAGATGATGTAGGAGCATGGATGTGCCAATACACTGCTCTGCTCCACTAATTAAGCCAACTTCAACAGCGGGCCAGAAGAGTAGCATTGCTGCAGACAGCAATAACGCTACTGTATTAATGCAACTAACATTGTTTTCAGTAGCAAAGCTTGTTGTCTGTGCGTTGCTTGCTGTTTGGCCATCTTGTGTACCACGCTACCTTACACATCCATTCCCTATCTGTTGCCACATCTGCATGTGTTGGCAGGAGGCTGAGCTACAGGCTTGTTCCTGTGCCTGGGGCTGGATGGTCACATCTGCACCTGGACTTCTCTCTTTAGAGAAGAGACCTAGTAAATGAGTCTCACTACCTCCTCTCCATGATTTTTGGCCTCTGCCTTTCCTCATAGAAGGAAAACAAGAAACGTCTTTCTCACAAATGTTCTGTGATTGGAGTGCTTATTATTAATATTAAAGAACATCAGGGTTGAGAAGCATTCATCATACATATATATATATATATACACACACATATATACACATATATATACATGCAGAACTTCTAAGCAGAAAAGTAGGTCAGTGGTCACTTTGCCAAACTCTCCCAACTGAGTTGGAATCAAGAGCTTAGCTTCAGGCAAGGCTGCTGAAATGTTATAATTTGGTTTTAGTTTGATGTCTGGTGCTGCATCTCCTTGGGCTGGGTACTCCATCGCTGTCTGGAGCATGAGGGCAGACCTACAGTGCTGATCATGGCTGTGATGCTTTGCAGAAGGGAAAGCAGCTGCCTCCTGGGAGCCCCAGAAAACACCTGCATGTACAGCCACATGCACTTGTGTGCAGCCAGATCTAAGAAGTAAAAGCCAGTTTATGCCTTCTATTCCCCTTTGTAGTTGAGTGAGGTAGAATCTGTATGGAATTACAGGTGTTACTTGACAAAAAGTTATTTTAACAAATAGGAACTTAAAATGAAATCTGAATATATCAATGATGAAGCTGAATGCAGATTTGAATATAGACTGTATATTTGGAGATACATTAAACACATTAAAGAAAATAAGAAAATTAACATCCAGTTTACAGCTGTCCCAGGCGCTCAACACTCAGCAGTTTTTGAAAAGAAAAAGAAGTAAAATTACTGTGGTTTAATAATAAAAACTATCATAAAAAATTTCCTTTTTTTTTTTTCTCCTTTGTCAGAACAGCTCTCAGTGATTTAAAAGCAAGAGAATTATCCAATATTGATTATATTGGGGAAATATATATCAATAAATACTTTCTATTAATTTTGGGAGATTTTTAGTATTTTATACCTTTAAATGTAATGGTATATAAAACTCTTAGAATGTAAGATTACATATTTTTCACACAGTCAGTATCTGATAATTGAATAACATAATACTCTGATGCTAGATACAAGGAATTTTTTCCTTACAGCAACTAACAGAGAAGGAAGAGAAAGAGAGGGAACAATGCTGCTAATTTTTAAATTTTTAATAATTTATTAAAAAAACCCAAACCAAACAAAAAAACCCGAAAACAAACCACAAAACTCCTACTGAATTCTCATAGGAGATTAATAGATAATATTCACCGAGAGCAGTAAAGGCCATAATGAAGGACAACCAGTCCTCCTGGTGCATGGGGTTACATACCAATATTTTCTCATGCTCCAGAGCCAGGAGCCCTCATACCCTAAGGCACTGAGAAACATGAAATCCCAGAGTATTTCTTAAACATAAAGTAACAGCATCTTGCTCTGTCACTGCATTACAGACAGTTTTTAGTTGGTGCTGAGGAGTGTTTGTACCAAGTCAAGGACTTTTTTAGCTTCTGATAATGTACCTGTGTTCCTAACTTTCTCCCTACAAACATTGGGGGATGACACACAGTCCAGGCAGCTGACCCAAACTGACCAAAGGAGCATTTCATTCCATAACACATCATGCTCCGTACATAAGCTGGGACTGGGCCGTGGGCCATGTTCATTAGTTTGTTAATTGGTGGGTCGGTTGGCTTTCTCATTCATGCTGTCATGCGTGGGGTTTGCTCCGGGTCTGTTGCGATCGGTCTCAGGCCCTGGCTCTAGCTCTCGCTACTCAGGACCTGGCTGGGCATTGGCTGGCGGATGGTGAGCAATTGTATAATTTGTTTTATTTTCTATTGTTTGAATGACAACATATTATTATGGTAGTGGTAGTATTATTTTAATTCCACCTTAGTATTGTTAATATTATTAGTATCATTTTATTAATTTATATTCAAATTCTGTTCTTATCTGCGCCTGTGAGCTTCCTTGTATTTAACCTGATCCTCCTCCTCCACTGGAGAAGGGGGGGAGTTGAGCGAGCAGCTGTGTGGTACTTAATTGCTGTCTGGGTTAAACCACGACACTGACCATAGGGAAACTGCTCAAGTATGAGAAGAACCATTTACTGATAAATTACTGGTAGAAGTGAGGAACAACGTTTGCGGGAAACAGTTTTTATGATCAAGTCAGGAACTGACTGTGACTTTTACACCTGATGGTGCCAAATCAAATTGGCTTGTGCCTCAGCCTGGCCTTGTATTTGGGGTAAATTAATTTCTCTCCAGAAATCAGAATGGTAAAAATAGAAAAAAAAATTATTAATGCAACTATGTTACCAGGTTGATAATTTCACCTTATGAGAACATGGTGGCTGATCCTTACATTACTGTTTGTATCTGATGCAAGAAATGTATGTTTTTCCACATATACGAAAGGATGTCATAAGACAAAGTCATGGAACAAAAATGTGTTAAAAAGTCTATATATATAAAAGGCTAAGTCCCCCATGGAAGAAAACTCAAGAATAAAAACTAAAAAGACTGTAATATGTAAAAGGAGTTGGAATGAAATACAGCCACACACAGTTAGAAAGGGTTTGGAAGTTTTCATGTGACTTGCTGAAAAATATACATCACTTCTATAGGAAGATTTGGTTTGTTAGTAAAAGTCTGGGTAAAATTTCAAGATTTAAGAGAATACCAATAAAGTGAAGACTGACATTAACCAGACCATGCTATAAATACCACACAAAGAGACCAAACAAGCCCACTATTGGGAGACATGCTTGACATTCTGCTTCACTGCTATCCTGTGACAATAGGAAGAAACCTGTTGTCTCTGTTAGAATTAGTTCAGTTAAATAAACTGCTTGATGTGGTATTGTTTAGGTCTGACAGCAGCTGCTTACTGTTGTTCCTGTTTATGCACGATCAGCTGATGTAGCTTAGAGTCTCTGGCAGTGCGCCTGTAGCATACATAAATTTTAAACTGTGTTGTTTGGCATATATGAATCACTCTGTGTTGCTCTGCATGAATTCTTCCTCTTTTTGTTCTCATCAAGTGTTAAGCATAACATAAGCGGGATGCTATGCATCCTACGGGGGTTCACTTTTACGAAGGTGAAGTGGGTTATACCTGCAGTTTAGTTGCATGTAACACTGGCGACAACTCCGCTCTACATATTGGCCTGCAAATGTAAACCTGACTTCAGATTGCAGCATAAAATCTATATTAAAGTATTTAACATGAATTCTTTTCTCCATATCATTAGGAAGGGATCTGAATAGGCTGGATCAA
>NW_010264357.1:0-8867 GCF_000690775.1 Eurypyga helias
GGGGAGTTTCGGGCTGCGGAGCCCGTGAGAGGGAGCCTGGGGCTGGGTCACCACTGCCCTGGGGACAGCGCTGCCCCGTGGGTGCAGCACGGGGGGATCTCTGCCACCCGCTCGCTTGGTGACCGCTTTAGCTCACCTCCCCGTTAAACACCAACGTCCCCCTTTCCCCCCGTGTCAGCTGGATCTTTCCAGCCGGCAGCACTCCCAAGGGTACCTGGATAGCAGGCAAGCTGAGGGTGCTCTGACCCGGGGTGCAGGACGGTCCGTACGACCAGCCCACGCACAATTCACTTGGCCTGTAGTGACAGGACAAGGGGTAACGGGTTTAAATTGAAAGTGGGGAGGTTTAGATTAGATATCAGGAAGAAATTCTTCCCAGAGAGGGTGGGGAGGCACTGGGACAGGTTGCCCAGAGATGTTGTGGATGCCCCATCCCTGGAAGTGTCCAAGGCCAGGCTGGATGAGGCTTGGAGCAACCTGGTCTAGTGGAAGGTGTCCCTGCCCATGGCAGGGGGGTTGGAACTGGATGGTCTTTAAGGTCCCTTCCAACCCAAACCATTCTGTGATTCTATGAATTCCTCGTCACTCAGCTGGATGGGGTTCATTCATTGACAGCCGTCCTGCCACCCCGTGCACTCTCACAGCTCCCCTGCACAGCTCCTGGAGCTGCAGCTGAGCATCGCTGACAGGCCAAACCATTTCTACGGATACACCTGCGCGGTGGCTGAGCCCTGGGCTGCTGCTCCTGCGCTGCTCGCGGCTCCTCACCCCCCTGGTTCAGAACCAGCTCAGGGTTTATCAGCTCAGGCCACAGGGACCTTGTAAATGCTGGGTAGCCCCTCAGCCCAGCTGAAAATGAATGGGTGTACAGCCCCTTTTACCTGCAGACACTACAAACGGTAAACTGAGGCACGAGGAAGGCTGGTTCTCATGGGTCTGACCCTGTAGCACAATGGGTCTCTATCACAGAGGAGCATGGGGTATGGATCTCCAAGGTGGGCACCCCAGTGTGGCCTCATGCCCCCGGGCTGGGATGCAGCAAGGTCCTGGAACCCCAGGGTGCAATCCCTGGGACAAATCCCCAGGTGTCCTCCAGACACTGTGGTCCTCACTCCTTGGCAGGACAGAGTTTGGCCCTGGGGATCCCAGGAATGAACATCTGGATTCCTCTGTCACAGATACGCTGAGCACTCACATTGCCAGCCGTGAGTGACACGGGCGCTGTGAATCACCAGCTCTCCTCTTAAAGGACAATGAGACACCTTCTCCTGCTCATTACCTGCTTGAATATTATATTTAACCAAAATCTGAATGTCAAATGGCTTTGGAAGCACACCAAGGCAGCGTTCACGCAAGGCTCTGCATGCTCTTTCTAGCAAAGACTGAGCCCAGTGCCAACGCACTCCTCTGGACACTGGATCCTCCAGCCCCACAACCATCTCCTGTCATCCCCAGAGAGCTGTCCTACAGGCAGCCACAAGCCCATGAAGAAGATTTCACAACAAGGTGGAGGCTGGAAGCGCTCAGTGGTGCCAGTAGCTCTGGCTGCTTAGCAGCGTCTTGGCCAAACTTCATTTTCCTTCTCCGAGAACTTTCCTGATGGTGGACAAGGTGCTGCAACACATCACGGGGCACAGGACTAGAGCTTCTCCAGGGTAAAGATGGAATATCAGTGCAAAACGTGTAAAACATGCCGTGCACAGCGGAACTGCAGCGGAAAAATAAGAAGAGATAAAAGACAGTTACAGCCTCTGCAAGAACAGGAACAAAGGAGGAACGGGGAAAGAGATTGTTCCAGTAATTGCCTCCCCCAGGTAAGGATGCTGTGCCTGATCAACGCTGCTGGCACAGAAAAGTGCTGCTTTTTGATTCACCACTCACCACATTTTGCTGCTGCAGCAAATCACATGTAAAATAGTTTATTTCACTGCCTAATCAGGCTAAATAAATTACCTTTTCCAATAACTCTGTGTCTCTGTGTGTGTGTGTGTGTGCGCACATGCATGCACTTTCTGTTCCCTCACGACGAGGTGGTGGATACCAGAGCACCAGGTCAAGAGGGAATTTGGGCACATCAGGGTGCCAAGCCCAGAGGAGAGGAGCCCAGGCTCCCTGACAGGTCCCTCACACCTGGAGCAGGTCCCAGGTCTCCATCAGTGATCTGGCACCCTGGCCACTCTCCCCGCAAGCACCGCTCAGGGTGCTGCCACCCAGGACAGAGCCACTGATGAGGGCTTAGAGGATGCGTCTCTGGAGGTATAAGGTGCCCCCGTTGTCTAGATCCATAGGGAAGCCATTCCCGAGGGGCTGGCACACCTCGTGTTCCCCCTCAGCACGGGCCACTGGACACTGCAGAGGTGGGTGCAGCCTGCCAAGCTGATAAGGGGCTCCAGCACGCAGGCACAGGGATGTGCAGGTGGGAAGGAGTTCCTTCACTCAGCACGCATAAAGCAAGGCAGAAACCTCCTGCCGTTTATCTTTGCCTTAATTTGCACCTCCTTAAAATGTCTAATTAGTTGCACTAAGCATGCATAAAGCAAGGCAGAAACCTCCTGCCGTTTATCTTTGCCTTAATTTGCACCTCCTTAAAATGTCTAATTAGTTGCACTAGTTGATACACTGGCTCAGGCACACCTACCTAATCCAGTAAGTAAACCAAATACTGAAAATACTTGTCCTACATCTACAAGTGATGCAATTTTCACCACTGTCCTCAGGCTTGTTTTGGGTTGAACCTGCAGCTGGCCACTTTGTATTTCCGCCACATGGGCAGCTGGAGGGTTTGGAACTACTCATTCTGGCTTTCCAGTGGGAAAAGCCTAGCATTGGCATGTGAAAGGTGATCATCCCATGACCACAAAGGGGTGTGTGTTTGTTTGTTGAAGCCAGGTTCACCAGGAACTACTCTTTCTTTTTGCCCCGAGACTTTACTGACAGCAAAAGCCCATTTTGTATATAACTTATCTTATTATTTACTTCCAATGGCTTTTAGTGGACTGTAATTATAACAGAAGAATGAGAGGTGTATAAAATAGATTCAGGACCATCGCTTAGTAACACAGAATCACAGAATGGTTTGGGTTGGAAGGGACCTTTAAAGGCCACCTAGTCCAAGCCCCTGCAGTGAGCAGGGACATCTGCAACTGGATCAGGTTGCCCAGACCCCCGTGCAACCTGAGCTTGAATGTTTCCAGGGATGGGGCATCTCCCACCTCTCTGGGCAACCTGTGCCAGTGCCTCACCACCCTCAGCATAAAAGATTTCTTCCTTATATCTGGTCTGAAGCTACCCTCTTTTAGTTTAAAACCATCACCCCTTGTCCTGTCGCAACAGGCCCTGATAAAGGTTTATCCCCATCTCTCTCATAAGCCCACTTTAAGAACTGGAGGGTGCTATAACATCTCCCTGGAGCCTTCTCTCCTCCAGGCTGAACAAGCTCAGCTCTCCCTGACTCTCCCCATAGGAGAGATGCTCCAGCCCTCTGACCATCTCCGTGGCCTCCTCTGGCCTCGCTCCAACCGGTCTGTATCCTTCTGATATTGAGGGCTCCACAGCTGGACGCAGCACTCCAGGTGGGGTCTCACCAGAGCAGAGTAGAGGGGCAGAATCCCCTCCCTCGCCCTGCTGGCCACACTTCTCTGGATACAGCCCAGGATACGGTTGGCTTTCTGGGCTGCCAGCGCACATGGCCGGCTCATATCCAGGCAGTGAACATCAGCCCTGGTTTAATGCTGGTTTCTGCACTGGCTATGTCCATCATCTAGGAAGCCCCTGGACCAAAACCTCCGACTGTTAAAGCTTGAAAGTGTGCTAACCTGAGCACAGCTGGTGTCCTGAACAGCAGCAAAGCTGCACTGTGCTGAGGAGCGTGGCTCTGGTGGGAAATCCTGGAAAGGGAGAAGTACTGACACCCTCATCCATAGGGAGCTTTACAGACGAACAACGATCTTAAATCCCTTCTGTTCTTCATCTGGGACTTGTGTTAGTGCAGAAGCACCGGGCTGACGTGCCACCTCCCGCTGAGGCTGCTGCATAGATAAATGGGGATGGCAAAGCTGTGGGTTTCCTGCAAGGGGAATTCCTGTGTTGTAAAAGGGGACAGGGAGAGCTCCCTAGGAGCTTTCCACCAAGATCTGCAAAGGACTTGAAATTCCCCTAAAAAGGGGAGGAGGGAGGAAAGAGTTAACTCCTGCTGCTTCTGCTCAGTCTTGAGTCAAGCAAAACTTTTCTGCAGCTCCTGGAGATTTTTGCCCCCGGGATGCCTCATGTGCTCTGCACATTTCAGGTCTGAGCTGCTTTTTTCTGGGAAGAGGCTAAGGCACGCGTCACCCCCCACCCAGCGTGTTTTACACGCTGCAGATGTTGCGGCTCTGCTGGAGCATGAGCTGCCATTTGGCTCGCGGTGAAGAAACATCGATTTTCAGCCTTGTAGGCTCCTCAGTCAAGCTTGATGCTGGTCGTGAGTGCAGAGGGAGCTATCAAGGTCTGCGCTGGCTGCTGAAACACGGCACATTCAATCCACACATGGAATATCTGAGGATGGAGCTCCTGTGTATCCTTGGTTCCAAATCCTAACAGTCAAAAAAGTAGCAAGCAGTTATAATAAAGACAGAACTGGCTAAATTTGCTTGCCAGTGGGCTTGGCGTTAGATGCAGGATGAACCCCAGATGCCCTGACATCCCCGAGATCCTGTGCCGCCTTCATGTCTCCACTGCACTCAGCTATTACAGTCGTCTCCAGGGAGAAGGTAATGGGCTTTTGGTTCTTCTCGGCACAGAAATGCAAAAGAGAAGCTTAAAAGCAGCATTAATTATGATTTTTAGAAAAGGATAAAGCAGACATCTAGCTCTTCTTGTTGCCACCATGTGTGGGGCCACAAGGAAGCGCTCGGTGTCCGACACACAGCTGTGCCGGATGCTCCACATCTGGTTTCCTTTCCCAGTGTCCCCTGCATTATCTCACAGCCTGGCTTGGTGTTGGGTTGCCCACAAGCACTCGTTGACATCGGTGCTGGGAAGCTGCTGAGGGATACTATGCTGACAGCAAACCCTACAAAACTTTTGTTACGGGCACGACAGCCTGAGAAGATACACAAGGTACGGCTGAAAGGGGAGGGAGCACCTTTTATTAGCCGGGGGGGATGTCTAGCTGGGAAAAAAACCCACACTTTGAGGCACAAAAGCTCTTCTGCAGGTCAGGGCATTTGGGGCAGAACCTGGTGTCTGAGGGTTACAGGCGGTGAGGCGAGTGGGAAAGGTGCTGTGTTCCTCACACCAGCTTAGGAGGAAGGTGCTGTTCAGCTCGCTTCTCTTTTCTGCACGCCGCGTGGTCTCCGTTTCAAACAGCCATGTCACGCTCTCCCAGCAGCAGCGATGCTGCTCTGGCTGTACTGCTGTGCCCAAAAGCCAGTCTGCTTTCTTCAAAGCTTGTCTGCAGTACTGTCTGCTGACCTAGTAAAGGCAGAATCCTGCAAAAACGACAGGAGGTGAATTTGGGAAATAAGTGCAGCAACGTCTCCGTAATGGCATTAAAAGTGTCAGAGCCGGGCAGACTGTGGATCTCCACACGTCTCCAACGAAGCCAAAGGCAGTGCTGCTGCTCCCTCAGTGGTGAATTTGGCTCGCACTCCGGTTAGCTCTGTGGTTTAAGGCCCTGATCCAAACGTTCTCCTGATTTACTCCTGAAAGAAGCAGCAGAAGCAGAAGCTTTCTCCTATGGAGCTGTAGGGGCAGGTTGCTCCTATCTCTTCCCTCGACATGTCAAACAGACCCTGTATTGACCTGGGAGAAAGAGAAGGACGTGCAGGTAACAAACATGTAAAAGGGATGCATGTGAAGAGATGGGTGGAAGACCTTGCCTAAATTACTTGCTTGCAGACTGAAAACAGGTTTCTATCCAGATGACTTACCATCAGCATCTCTGACTGTGGCAGAAAGCACCTGTCAGAAGTAGCATCCCTGGGACAGACCTGCCATCCCTGACGGAGAAAGGCTTCCCTGCCTGAACTCCCTCTGAAGTCCTCCAGGACCCAGAGTTAATCTTCCTCCCCAGAATGTACCAGGTTCTTTCTTCAGCTAGGAGCTAGTCTGGCTGCTCATCTTACTTGAAATAGTGTAGTTTCACTTGCTCGGAGATGTAAATACTCCTGTGCCAGGAAACTATCAACTCTTGCTGACAGGAGACTCCTTGCCCCACAGGGGCATGAACTTCTCCCTTGGTGATCTACTGTGCCACTTCCAGCAAGAGGGAGAGCTCATCCCGGCCCATAATTCGCATCAGTCTGGGTGTGAACAGACACCTCAGCGCAACAGAAGTGCAGAGGTTGTTACAGGCTCGTGGCTGATACTAGAGATAATGGTAATTAACCGCTCTGGGATGACAACGGTTTATTGCTGACTGATTTCCCAATGCTTTTTTTAAGCATTTAATGAAAAAAATGAGTCTCGACAAGGATGAAGAGAGCAGAAGGAGAAAGACAATGGTTGTGTGAGTCCCCAGCTCAGCATGCGAGGCTTGAGAAGCGCACCCAGGCTTTAACAAAATCTGGAGACGGGATCTGTGCGTTTATCCATCCTCAGATCTGTTTGGGGAGAACCAAGATTTTGTGTGTGGGTCCAGAAAGGCCACTGCTCCCCGTCAGCATGGTTTTGTGGTCATTGCGTTTCTGCACTTGCTAGAGGTATAAAAACTTGGGGTTTGATTGTGCCAGGAGGTACTGGAATTGCTGGCTTGTGTTAGGAGGGATTGCTATAATCAAGCCTGCCAAAGTGCATTTTATAGGAGTCTCCTGTGTTGAAAGAGACTGAACACTTGCACCCTCGTCATCTTCCTGTGCACAGACGTTGGCACAGACCCCCCCTTATTTTCAGGGGTGAGGACCACTCCGCTTGATCAGTCCTCAGTCTGAAGCTGTTCTGTATCTCCACGAGATGCGACACACGCAGGAGCACGTCCTGTCACTCTCAATAGAAAGGGGCAGGAACCTCTTCCCAAAGCCTCCTTCTGCTCAGCTCCACACACGTGGGAGTTGTTTCCCGGCGTGGATGGCCACCAAGGCACATCTGCCATCGAAAGGAGGTGAGCAACTCGGAGAGAAGTAAAAGGGCTTAATGGATACCGGCAATCAGCTCTTGACCTGATTTTACACTGAGTTTTCCAGCTGAAAAAGGGGCATTTTGCAGTCTAGCAGCACAGCACTGAACTATATTAAATACGCCTCCATTTATCTTTGATAAGACTAATACGGTTCCTTATTATTGGAACAATGGTATATTTTTGTCACCCTTAATTATTAACTTATCTGGCTGCGATTGCTTCAGTTATACGAAGGGTATGGTAGGTACCTATAACAGCCATATGAGTCTTATATAACCAACATTTTAACTGCTTTTTTCCTGCTGTTCTTTTCCTTTCTTGCTCTGCTTACAGCTATTCTATTTTTCTTTGGCACAGGTAAGTAAACCCAAAGGGCTGGATCCTACAGTTACACTGATGTTTTTGGAGCATGGCCTGGAGTTTTCTCAGTTTACATCATCTGGGAGCAGACCCATGAAATTTTTCAAACGTTGAAATAAATGAAAGCCGGCAGGTGACGGAGTGACAGCAGCAGACGGAGAGAAGGGTGACGGCCAAGGCAGCGCAAGTCTCAGCTTCATTTGGAGGAAAAGGGCCCGCAAGTACCTCTGGTACCGGGCAGCCGAGCACACAGGCAGATTTGCTGGGAGCTGAAAAGGGGAGGAAAATGCAGCCTGTACAGAAAAATAACTTCCAGTGTTCTGGTGACAATGGCAAGCCTTCACCATCACATTAGCCCCAAATGCTTTTCACAGCATCTGCCATTCCAGACAAGAGGAGGCAAAACGATGGGAGAAGGTGTCCTGGAGACGCCCATCACCGGCGGTGGCTCCCAACTGCGTTCACGACAGTTCACCCTGGGCATCTCGGAGGCTACGGGCACACGTGTCCATCACATCACGAGTCTGAAATAACCCATTTATTGCCCTTCAGTGACTGCAGCTCCCCACTGATGCCCAGCACACCCAGCGTCTCATAGATGGAAGGAGACAGGGGACCACCAGGGCTTCTCCAGCTGCTGCCCCTCCTCACTCTCAGGCAGCCTTAAGCCCAGGGGGGCCATGAAACCAGCCGATGGTTGCCCACCCGCTCGCTGTCCTGCACCACTCACGAGGAGCGCCACCTCCCTCAGTTTGCAGTTGCAGTGCTGGATCCCAGGTCCTTCAGTAGCCAGCTCATCGTGCCCCGTACCTTGTCACAGCCGTTTCAGTTTTGCTGCTGAGGACACTGGCCCCAGTGACAGTGAACGGAGGGCTGAATTCCTTTCCCAGCCCAGCTCTCTGTTTTGACAAGTGATTCTTTTTATAAATCCCAGACAGCGCGTCTTTTCACAGGCAGTTGTAAAGCTGGATTTAATACATGTCAGAGAGAATACACGAAAGCTCTCGCACGTTCTGCGGCGCAGGTTTTTTTTCGTGAGCCCTGCGAACGTGCTGACCGGCAGCTGACCTTGCCTCCCAGGGCAGTGTGCGGCCACCGAAGGACGGGCCCCCTTGTGCCATTCGCTAACAGTCCAGGTTTCACTCAGAATCACAGAATCGTTTAGGTTGGAAAAGACCTTCAAGATCATCAGGTCAAATTGTTAACCTAACACTGCCAAGTTTACTTCTAAACCATGTCCCTAAGCAACACATATACATGATTCTTAAATACCTCTAGGAACGCTGATGCAACCACTTCCCTGGGCAGGCTATTCCAATGCCTGACAGTTGTTTTGGTGGAGAATTTTTTCCTAATACACAATCTAAGCCTCCTCTGGCACAACTTGAGGCTGTTTCCACTTGCCCTCTTG
>NW_010264357.1:8936-13232 GCF_000690775.1 Eurypyga helias
CCCCGGGCCAGCCCCTTCCAATGCCCGACAGCCCTTTCCGGGAAGACATTGTCCCTAATATCCCATCTAACCCTCCCCTGGCACAACTGGAGGACATTTCCTCTTGTCCCATCACTTGTCCCTTGGGAGAAGAGACTGACACCCCCCCTCTGGGGTGCTGTAGGGAGTGATAAAGTCTCCCCTGAGCCTCCTCTTCTCCAGGCTGAACCCCCCCAGCTCCCTCAGCCGCTCCTCATGGGAATTGTGCTCCAGACCCTTCCCCAGCTCCATCCCCTTCCTGGGACACACTCCATCCCCTCAGTGTCTCTCTTGCCATGAGGAGCCCAAAACTGACCCCAGGCTCTGGGGTGCTGTAGGGAGTGATAAAGTCTCCCCTGAGCCTCCTCTTCTCCAGGCTGAACCCCCCCAGCTCCCTCAGCCGCTCCTCATGGGAATTGTGCTCCAGACCCTTCCCCAGCTCCATCCCCTTCCTGGGACACACTCCATCCCCTCAGTGTCTCTCTTGCCATGAGGAGCCCAAAACTGACCCCAGGATTCGAGGTGCGGCCTCACCAGTGCCCAGCACAGCGGGACGATCCCTGCCCTGGCACTGGGCTGAACCCCCCCAGCTCCCTCAGCCACTCTTGGCCACCTGGGCACACGCCGGCTCATATTCAGCTGCTGTTGACCAACACCCCCAGGTCCTTTTCCGATGGAAAAGCTTTCCAGCCCTTCATCCCCATTGGCATCGCAGAGGGTTGTTGTGGCCCAAGGGCAGGACCCGGCCCTTGGCCTTGCTGAACCACTTCACACCCTACATCTGCTTCCTCCCAGGGCGACGACTGGGTCCCACCAGCTGCCTACAATAGGAAGACTGGAAGACTGGAGCCACACGACATGGCCAATACACAAGCAAATAGGGTACAGCCCAGGCACCCTTGGTTCCTTGTCCTGCCTTGCAGCACCAGCTATTCCTTCTCCTGGCAAAGCCCATCCCAGCACAAACAGGGTGAGTGCAGCCTTGTGGGGGCAAGACGAGGTGGGGGCAAGGAAGAAGGGCCACAGTCACCCAGAGGACTGTGCTGAGCAGGCTGGGTGACAGCCACCTGGAGAGGCCCATCACAGATTGTTCCACAAATCCTTCCACATTGGATTAGGTCCGCCTACACCAAAACCAGCCTAATCATCCCGAAGGTCTAAGCCTTCAGGGGGTGTTTCACTTTCCCTGAGAGCTACTTGGCAGTTTCTAAAGTAACTGTAATCCCATTGTCCCTTTTTGACCGATTTTCCAACAGCCACCACAACTACAGTTGTACTAAACTCTCTGCCCTCCTCCTCCTCATCTCCACTAGCTCACATGAAACATCTGTGAAACCTGAGAAGCTGGATAATGGATATTCTAGTGATAAAGACCCTTCAAAAAACATATGGAAACAGGACAATTGAGCAACACAACCACATTCTTCCCTCACACCCTCTAAAGAGAAGGTTTTCCAAGGCACAACATGCAGGTTTGATGAATCAGACATCAGTAGAAACGTCTCTGTTGTCTTTTGAAATCCCCCGGGCCTCGCAAATCTGCATCCAGGTGAAGAAAGGTCACACCATTGAAGCCACTCCCACCCCCAAGTCCCTGCTCTTCAGACAGGTAAGAGCATCACACCAGCTAATTTCCATTTAGATTTATACTACCAACAGTGTTCAGCAGTGTTTGGCCACCCTCCCTCAAATTCCCTGGAAAAGTACCCCAACCCCAGCACATGGCTGTCAGGTGTTGGTACGTGCTTCTCCTGCCCCGTACAGCCCAGTTCCCCCTGAGAAAGGCTCAGCGCAGCCCCCGGACCAGGCTGGCTTTACATCCTGCTGTGCCACAAAGCAACTCCTTTCCTTCAGAGGTAAGTACGTGTCATCCCTCTGGAATATTCTGGCAGTTGTTCTGGTATCATCACTCCATAAAACAGTTGGTAATATTCTATGTATTTTTCCCTTCCAGCAGAAATTTGATGTTTTTCTTCAATTACTGGATATAGGAAGGCTCTCTTCAGCCCATACCCAGAAGACGTGTCAACCAGCCAGTGTCACCCAGCAAGTCCCACTCCAGGTTTTTCCTTCAAGGCGACCGAATATACTCGGGTTTTCTCAGTAGAGGGAGCTTCTCACACAGCAGTTCACACACCGCCTCCCTCCAGCCCTCCGAAACCACGTCCCATTCCCGACAGCACCAGCTCTGAGCCAAGCTAACCCGGAGGTAGGTGATTAGTAACTACGGTTTATGGAGAGAAGGCGGCTTGCAGACTTCCCAAAATTTTTGCTTTGTTTTCATCACTATGTCAGATAAAATGCCCGTCCTTTTGACGCCCTGGTACCACTCAGCAGCAGCTCGGTGGCAGTCGGTACCAGGGCTCAGAGAGCTCGCGTGAGAAAAGGGCTTTTTATCGCTTTTCAGTGCCTTTCTTCGGTTCCTCTGAATGCCTCTTGGTACATGTCTTACAGAGACACAAGTTTCCAGCCTACTCTTGTCCACAGCTCAAATGCTCAGAACGTTATCACGCTCCTTTTAGCCGTCTCTGCAGACCAACAGCTGCATCTTTTCATTCTTTCCCAGTCCTTTGTTATCCCAAAGTCCTGCTTGGTAACGCACAGAGTCCTGCAGAGCATTGGCAGGGCGGCCTGTGATGAGCTCTCACCAAGGAGATGGGTAGCTCTGGCACGGTCAGGGAGGGCTCAGGGGGCTACGCCAGGGTCTGTGGGGCGAACTCCCAGAACCAGAGAGCTGATCCAGGCGGAAAATAAAAATGATTAAAAACCCAGTTTGATCCTTCAGCGAGATCAATTCCTCAACCTGTTTCACTGAGTGACAGCAGAAGCATTTGTACCGCACAGCGTGCCCAGAACAGCATGAGTGGGCGGACGGGATGGCAGGAGAGGGAGGGAGGAGAGGAAGGCAAGAGGGCTGCTTTTTTAAGAAGCACTAACAGCTTAAACACACTTAAAATAATTGAAAGGATTGGGGATTTTAGTCTTACCGAAGATACCGAGGGAATCTTAGCTTTTCAAACCAGATTTGACATGATGTTTTCCTAAGCCTACCTAGGTTGTTGGATGATGTTTTGCTCACACCTAAAATAACTAAAATTGGAAAACATCTGTCTCGCTTTCCCTCAATCCCCTTCTGATTCCTGTATCTTCTGTGCTTGTCATCGCTAGGCACACAAGCGATTTCACCATAATCTTCATGGTGATTCACTCCTTTCTTTAAAAGCACAGTTTCACATTGCAATCTTTGAGCTCACCTCCTCCCTTCTTGCTGTCTAGGGCCTTACAAAAGCAAGAGCAGAACATGGAACACACAAACACTTTTAATGGGTCTTCATAAATACAATTTCAAAACAGTATTTACACTGAAGATAGGAATATCCCCTTCTGATTCAATGATGCTGTTATCCACTAAGCCCTGCACTAGATCATGCTCCGATCAAGAGCATTTAGTTCCTTCAGCGAGGTTAAAATAACCTCTTAGGGCATGGGAAACTTCTTTTCCATGCGTAAATTCAGTCAGCAGGCAAATCGGTAACTAAAAGCAGAGAACATCAACTCGGATGTAAGAACGAAAAGAGCTACTGGACAGACTAGGCACAAGCGCGGTGAATATAATTTGGCCATGAATTAATTTGGGCTGGAAATCAGGAGACCATTCTCACCTATCAGAGCTGTGAAGTTTCAGACCAGTCTTTGGATAAAAGCAGAGGGGCAAAAAATGAACAGGGTTCAAAACAAAGCCTGCGAGTTGTCTGGAGGAGACTACAAGGCGTGGCTGCCTGCCTTAGCTGAGCTCTGAACCTTGATGCAGTGATCCCTCCCAGTCTGGAGCTGCCCAGGACTGCCTGAGGCAGCTAAAGGCGAAGGCGGCCATTTGTCCTGCTGCGGAAGAGGAAGAGGGACCGAGCTGTTAGTGAGCTACGTCACTGTGGTAGCGTGCTCACCAAACACCTTGCTGCCACGTTCCTCTCTGAGCCCAGGCATCTCCTGGGGCAGCCCCTGCCACCGCCCCCTCAGTAAGGGACATCTGCTGTTCCATCGGAGAGCGTGGAAGGAATTTTCCACCAGGGTTTTAGAAAACCAGCTGCGTTTTGGAGGGGTGTATCTCCTTCCTTCGAGATTGCGGGGCACCCTGGACTTTCTGTGGGAGAGACCTGCGCCGGCAGTTCCACTGGTACCTAACACAACACCACGAGGGTGCCCAAGAGAGGCTGGGGGGTTTGTTCCTGCCCCCCAACCCAAAGGCACCAGGGTGAGCCCTCACCCCGAAGGGCACTG
>NW_010264358.1:0-911 GCF_000690775.1 Eurypyga helias
CTGAGCATTGCTGCTGGGTAGGTGCTGGGGTTGCACTGCCGCTGAGAGGGAGGCAGTTCCCCAGGGGATTTAGCCCTGAGCCAGCCCCAGGGGAAACTGAGGCAGAGGGCAGGACCCTGCAGACAGCAGTGCTGAACCCTGTCACTAGCAGAGCTCGGGGAGGAGAAGCAAAGCTGCCACCCTCATTGGGGCACCTGGGCCACGCACACTGTAGCCAGCAGCTCCTCCAGCCCCCAGCATCCTCCAGCCTCTGCGCCTGCGCCCCACACCGCTGCCAGTAACACCATGCCCTGTTACTGTCAGTGCTCAGGCACAGAGCCAGGGCTCTCCCGCAGCCACGCCAGCCCCGGGGCACCTGGCCTGCAGGGACCCCCCCAAAGGCCAGCCCTGCTACCCAGGGGTCGTTCCGGGAGTTGCCGTGGGGCCACAAGTTGCCGTGGGGCTGGCGGCACCTGGCCAGCCGGCAGGGCTGGGGTGCCAGGGATCCATAATTCAATGGGTGGCATCGGTCCAGGCTGCTAGCGCCCAGGCAGCCCTTCCTCCCCAGGCACACACGTGGCTATTTTTAAAAGGAATTAGATCGACCGGTTTGGGCACTGAGCACTCTCCCCCTCTGGGGCAGGTGGGACCCCAGCACTGCACCCCCTCCTGCCTGTGGCAGCAAGGCCTCACACCTCTGTCCCCCATGGTGTACCCAGGGGGTGCAGAGGGCGTGGGATGCCCCCATCAGCAAGGCTGGGGGCGTGGGGGCTCCTCCTTCTTTCACCTTTCCAGAGCAGCTGAGTCACTTGTTGGGTGCTGTATTTGGTGTACCCCCCACAGATGTCCCCATGGGGGAGCAAGGCTATGGTGGGGGCCCAGTGATTGCTTCGCCATTTTAACGCACGCTGCTGGCTGCAGGCAGCCATCAC
>NW_010264358.1:1022-1588 GCF_000690775.1 Eurypyga helias
CCTTGTCCTCACACCCACACACTTCTATCAGTGGGAATGCGAGGGGGCCAGGAGAGGATAGTCCTGCTGCCACATCTCAGAGCTCCCCGGGGCTTCTTAGGGTGGCTGGGACTGGGGTGGTCAGGTTGAGAGGAGGCCCCCAGCACGTCCCCTGGGAGCAGGGATGGAGGGTGTCGTCAGTGGTGCTGGGTCAGGGTGATGCTGGTGGGAGGGTGTGGGAGCACAGGGACATGAGGGGCACCCAGCAGCCGGGGGGACGACACCCAGGGTGAATGAGTGGTCCTGCCAGGTGCCCTGGGGGAACAGGCTGGAGCATCTAGGGCTGAGCAGAGGTCCGGGTGGGGCATCCCGGGGCAAGCAGGGGCCATGCAGGGTGTCTCAGGGCAAGCAATCATGGGAGGTCCCATGGGCTGAGCCTGGGGGTGTGTGGGGCACCTTGGGTGGCACTGGGTGAGGGCATGGCCTGGGGGACTTCCTAGAGGCCGAACACCACTGAGAGCGGGCGGCCGGTGCAATCCTGGGGGAGAGTGGGGGGACAGGGAGCCCCAAGGCAACGGCTGGGAGGG
>NW_010264358.1:1637-1876 GCF_000690775.1 Eurypyga helias
GCTGGGCTCCACCACTAACCACTTCCAGAGCCGCTGTGAGATTTGTTGTTTTAAGAAGCGAGGAGGGGCTGTGTCTGGCTGTGCGATGCCCACGGGCACATGGGGTGTCCCTGCTGCCTTCCCCGGCTCGCTTGTGCCCCACTCACTCCCACCGCCTGCTTGCACATGCTTGGGCACACAGCAGCTTTCAAAATGGGGGGAAAAAAAAGAAAAATTGAGAGAAGGGGGGAAAAAAACCC
>NW_010264358.1:1972-3308 GCF_000690775.1 Eurypyga helias
CGGGGGTGGCTGGTGGTGGGATGCAGCGTTGGAATGGAATGCCATGGGGCCGCCGGCATGAAAGAGCTGCCAGGCCGGCGCAGGGAAAGGGTGGGGAAGATCGCCAGCAACTGGGGAGAGAGACAAAATGGCTGCGTTCGGCGTCGACGTCAAGCAGCCCCAGGGGTGGTGCGGGCAGCACACGGGGGTGTCGGGGTTGGGGGCAGTGTGGTCCTGCTGCACACATGGCTCAGCCTGGCCAGCCAAAAATAACCACCCTGGGAGCTGCGTAGGTGCAAGGGACCTGGGGGGAGTGTAGGGCAGGGGGGGAGAAAAAGGAGAAGAAAGAAGGAAAGACAGGGAAAAACCCCCAAACCACGGCAGGTGCGTTGGCAGCCAGGGCCACTCTGTGTTGAGGGTGTTGTTTGGATTGTCGCAGCCCTTTCCCAGCATCAGCCAAAGCTGCAAAGAGACACGACGAAGGCCAAGGGGTGGAAGGAGGAGGAGGATGGAGGAGCAGGAGGAAGGACGAGGAGGGGGGAAAATACATGGCTCAAGTTTTGGAAGGAGCTGGGTTAGGGGTGTGCAGCCGAGTGCGCTGGGGAGGAAGGATGCTCCCGAGCATGGCTCAGGCCTCGGTGGCGTGCAGGGAGCCAGAGGGTGTACTGGCTGTGCCGTGCCAGCAGTGCCATGCCATGCCCTGCCGGGTGTGCCATGCTGGGTGTGCCATGCCAGGTGTGCCATGCTGTGCCATACCATGCCATGCTGGGCCGGAGTGTGCTGGTGCCACTGAGCTCAGTGTCTGAGCAAGGTTTTTTGTAGCTCAGATGGAGAGGGGACAGCAGGGGCCAAGCGGGTCAGAGTGGGTGGTGCCCTGGGGCCCTGCTGCCCTCCACGGGTGGCAAGGGTGATGCCTGGCCATGGTGACGCTGCACGGTGGGGCAGGGATGGGTCACGGCAGTGGCTGGAGGGAAGAGAGGAGGCAGGGAGGCAGGAGCATGGCCCGGCTGCCGTCACCTTGCCTTAGGGTGGGTGCTGTAGGTTTCCCTCCTGTGGGGAGCAGCCCTGGTCCCTGCATGCCGGGACGGGGGTGCTCCTGTCCCTGTTGCTGGGGAGTTGGGGGGAGGGGGCACAGGGAGGGATGCTTGGTGGTTCTTCCAGTGGCTGGGGCGATTTGGTTGTAGGGGGTGGGGTCGTAGGGTGGCTGGGAGTGGGAGCTGCTGGCCAGGCTGTGCCTCAGTTCCTGCCCAGCAGAGTGGCTGTTAGCCAGCAGGTATTCCCAGCTGGAGCCAGCGTGGGGTAGCTCACACTGGTGGTTCTCTCTTGCAGATGCAGCGCAAAGCAGCAGCCCCCCGAC
>NW_010264358.1:3323-3994 GCF_000690775.1 Eurypyga helias
CAGCAAACCCATCACGCTGGGTGAGCAGGCTGGGCAGGGCTTGGGCAAGGGGTGAAGGGACCCTTGAGCCCATCCCCAGGATCCCTGTGGTGGAGGCAGCCCCCCTGACAGGTAGTCATGTCCCTGTGCCAGCAGCTTCTGCCAGTGGCTCTGGTGCCCCCCCGCCTCCACCAGGTGCTGCCTGGCACCTGCAATGAGCTGGGCATGGCCTCAGCCTCGTCCCATGGCCAGCAGAGCTCCACTGTGCTCCTTGGGAACAGCAACTGCTGTGGGGGTCCCACGGTGCAGGTGCAGCCTCCAGCCCTGCTGTTGCTCTCAGCTGCAGGGAAACTGGAGCACAGAGCAGCCCTGGGTTTTCCTCAGCAGAGGGGGGTGGTCGGGGTGGTCCTTTGCTGGAGGAGGGAAGTGGAGCAAAGCTGTCTGGGGAGGGGGCAGGTGGTGTTAGGGGGGTTGGGGGATGTTGGAGTGCCCTCAAGAATCGCCACAGGACAGTGCAGGGCAGTAGGTCATGTCCAACCCCCCAGCGCTCCCTTCTCTCTCCCACACAGATTCAACAGACTTCCAAGAAAGCTTTGTCACCTCGGGTGTGTTCAGTGTCACCGAGCTCATCCAGGTGTCCCGAAGTGAGTACCACAATGATGCCACCCCAACCCCCAAGGCTGCCCAGGCAT
>NW_010264359.1:0-7507 GCF_000690775.1 Eurypyga helias
AAAATGGTCTGTTTGATTGCTCACAAACAGAGAAGAAATCATAGAATCATGGAATCATAGAATGGTTTGGGTTGGAAGGGACCTTAAAGATCATCTAGTTCCAACCCCCCTGCCATGGGCAGGGACACCTTGCACTAGGCCAGGTTGCTCAAAGCCTCATCCAGCCTGGCCTTGAAGACATCCAGGGATGGGGCATCCACAACATCTCTGGGCAACCTGTTCCAGTGCCTCACCACCCTCTCTGTGAAGAATTTCTTCCTGACATCTAATCTAAACCTCCCTGATTTCAATTTAAACCCATTACCCCTTGTCCTATCACTACAGGCTCTTGTAAAAAGTCCTCTCCCAGTACCCTTGTAGGCCCCCTTCAGATACTGGAAAGCTGCAATGAGGTCTCCTCGGAGCCTCCTCTTCTCCAGGCTGAACAAGCCCAGTTCTCACAGCCTTTCATCATAGGAGAGGTGCTCCAGCCCTCTGAGCATCTTCGTGGCCTCCTCTGGACTCGCTCCAACTGGTCAATATCCTTCTGATGCTGAGGGCTCCACAGCTGGACGCAGCACTCCAGGTGGGGTCTCACCAGAGCAGAGTAGAGGGGCAGAATCCCCTCCCTCGACCTGCTGGCCACACTTCTCTGGATACAGCCCAGGATACGGTTGGCTTTCTGGGCTGCCAGCGCACACTGCCGGCTCATGTTCAGTTTTTCATCAACCAGTACTGTAAATGACTGTAAATGTGGCCAAAAATAGCTGTTTGAGCTACAATTGCAAGATGACTTACTTGAAGATCCACAAGATGGCTGGGAAGGTAAACTGGAGAGTCAGGACTCTGGACTTGTGGAGGAGAGACTTTATTGAGGGAATTGCTAGTCACAATGCTTGTCACAATGTCACAATGGTAAGTTTCCATGAAGATGAAGGAAGCCTAGGAGAGAGGGCTGAAGTTTTAGAATAACTTATTGACAGATCAGCTTTTCATTCAGCATGATCAAAATGTTTGGCAAAGCAAAATTATTTTATCTAAGTGAGGAGCTTCCTGATGAACTAAAATGAAAAAACTTCTACAAGAACTGGAAACAAGAACAGGCAAGGAAATGTAGTTGAAAACAGCTTGAGCACTGAGTGACAAAATCAGGAAGGTCAAAGCCCAATTCTTTTTAGACCTAGCAAAGGATATTAAGAACCATTATTTTACTTTGAACTCTTTTCTGGAAAAAGATAATTGCAGAAATGTACATTGATATGACACTGTTAATTATAGATTACTCTCAGTATGCCAGGTTCCTAGGCATGTTATATGGTGATTAAGTTTTATACCCAGCCATAAAGAATTGCAACATTACATTTCTAGATAGATTATTGAATACAAGAAAACAACCAATAAGAGAAAATAGGGTTATGATAACAATTATGTAGTCCTAATTAATTCATGTAAGGAATTAATGAGACTGTCCATGGGTTTCATCCTGTTTGATATAGAGCAAAACTATTCTTAAGTATAGATGATCCCATGGACCACATTCCTACTTTTTCTCATTATCTATTAAGCAAAGCTGAAAGAAGGGTCTGAGCAGTGAGAATAGTTACAGAATGCCTGAATGATTGGTCTGGCATTAGTAAAGAAAATGTGAGTTTTATCCCATCTGCAGTGAGTTTTAGGACTTTCTAAGGCACTCAGAAAATCTTTAGTGATAGTTTTGAGCTAAAAATAATGCCATGTGGCAGGTTAAAGCTGAAGATTTAAGTTCTTAGAGTAGCCAGTAGAAAAATATAAGTTTCTGAAAACCAAAACTTTTTATGACAGGCTTAAGGAAATTGCTGTTCTCAGTTGTAAAATGGAGTACTTGGCTAAAGCAAAAGATAGACCATTTTTCCTTGTAATTTTATTACACTATGCAGAAATTCAAACCCTGGTTATTCCTGATTCAGTTCAGGAGCTTTAGTGTTTTGTCTGCTCTCATTAGGGGCTATTGACCCTTCTGTAGAACAGTCTTCCCAGCATCTTCTTTGACTCCACTTCGCATAAATAAATAAATATCCATTAGGTTGATTTATAAACTTCTACTAAGAAAGTTTGCTAAAAAGGCAAATTAAAAACAAAACTCTCCCCATAATAACATGGGTGACTGCAAATTGTCCAAGGTACTGCGAACTAAAGTACCACTACATAAACTAAACCAAACAGAGGAAGAATGTATCCTTTACTGAAGTGAGTTTTCTGGCTTTGAGGGCAAACTTTCTGTTGTGGTGGATTTAAAAACTCTTGGACACTAACAAGATTATAAACTTTTCAGAAGTTTATAAATAATCTTCTGTGATACTTCAGGAGTGAGATTTAGATGTGTTTACAAGTAAATCTAATTGACCAATAATTGTTAATGCCAGGAGGAAAATAGAGAGTGGTGATTAGTTCTGAAGATCCACTTCCCTAGGGGATTATTTTTTGTGCATCTTACCTTCAAATAATTTGAGGCATACTGAAGACAGATACATGAATAGTGCTTTTCAAATAATATGTTGAAGTCTAAATGGATTTTGAATGTGGATATTTGATATGGCATAAAGAATCTAAAAAAACAAAAAAGGAGAGAAATTGTATTTTTTTAACATATTGACCTCTTTTCGAATGTACATGTGTTTTCTAAATAAAATTGCAAACTGTAGCAGTGGCAAACCTCTCATTACTTACAATGTTATATATGTTACCTGCAGAATGGATATCCTAAAATAAAACTGTCAAGAGAGAACGCTATACAGTGTTGAACATGACCAGATGGAAACAAAGAAATTTTTACATGAATGATTATAAGGACATTTTCACCACTCTTCTGTTTCTCTTCCAAATATCCTGTTTTTTACTCTCACAATTTACTGTTATCAGTGAATAGAATTCCATCAAAGAAGAACTGATGAAATTATATTTGAAAAATAACAACTAAATCATACACTTTCATTTACTTCTTAAAAAAAAAAAGAAGAGTAGAGCCATTTTATAGTGTTTCCTTAAATAACTTCCCAGCTGATTCAAGGTCTTCTGATATTCCCTTTGAAGTGGAAGCAACTTCAGGTACAACAGTTTGTTCATTAAAAGCTTGGCGTTGTTCTGAAACTATTCATGAATCCTACTTAATATTCTAGTTTCTCATGGTATTTTCTATGTGATTAGTTTTTTGAAGTAACAGAAAATGTGAAGACTCCCTTTCAGGCACCTGTAGAGTTTCCTTATTTCTGGATTCACACATCACACAAAAGATGCCTTGTGGGAGGCCTGACCCATTACTTCCTTATTACACTTCTTAAAAGAAACCTATGCAAGTGTCCTGACATTCTGCTCTTCCTCTGCATAAAAGTGATTTAGTTTCTCTCCTTTGCTTTTGTTAATGAGTTTGTTAAAACTCTGTTTATGCTGATTAATATAGATGTTTTAAAGCAGATGGACCAGGCGTCTCTGCTGGCCTTCAGCTAGAATAACTAACGTAAGTCAGTAAAATGATAAAACAAGTTACTACTGTTAATCTGTTTGTGCAATTGAGAAGAGCTGGCCCTTATTTTTTACTGAGTTTCTTTTGTTTATAGCTTTTTAAAAAACAAGTCCAAGACTTGTTCTGTAGTGTATTAATTCCATTAAGTGGAAGGATGTTTTGTGTATGGTTTGTAAGTATAGTATTCCATTACATTCTTTTCCAATTTTAATCTTAGTTCATTTTTTATTTCCATCCATACAAAATGAGAGTTGTGTTTTCCCTTAAAATCTAGAAACTCTTGATGTGTAATTCTGCTTCATTTCCTACTGTATAATTTAGGAGCATGGACAGACAAAAAGATAACTGGAACTATTTAGAATACAATATTTCCTCTTTTTTTTTTTTTAATTTTGTGCTCTTGAAACTGGTTTATTTTATTGATTGATTATGTTTTATTCTAATAATGATCTTTTCATGTTTTTAATGAAATCTGTTCAATTTCCTTTTGTAGCTGGCAGTAAAATAAGAATGAGAAAGATACAAGAGTCCAAAAAGGCAGACAGAAAAATGGAAAAGCTACTGCATTCCAGATGTAACTGTGTCCGCATGACATTTTTTTTTTTCTCCTCAGATATTCTAGTTTAATTAATAGTAAATCATATCAGGTATAAAATCTTGGGAAAACCAAATAAGCCAAGTGCTTATGATAGTCATCCTTGATGTGGTTCTGATTCTTCCTTTGAATTAGGAGAACATTAGTTTTGGAGACAAATTCTTCAGTCATGATCTACCCACTCTTCTGAGAATTCATTTTTCTCCTCAAAAGAGAAATTATTTAATAAACTTTGGAAGAAGATACATTTTCATTTCAGTGAAAATGAATGTAATCATCTGATCCTGAAAGCTTTGCCAAATGATGTTAAGTTGCTTGGCAAGTATGATTTTGGCTGTTTTACTGGAGGAGATTTCTAAATTTCCAGAAAGGGATGATAGGGAAACATCAGCAAAATGTGAAAATTTGGTGGAGGCTACACCCTCTTTCACTTCTACAGTATAAATCAATTGGCCACATTTGTGATCAAAACACTCATGTGGACAGACTGAGGTGAGGATTACTAGTAATTGAATCAGAAGTATGATATTGTTAAGATTTTTTTTTTTCCTTGCTGAAACAAAGGCAGAAATTATAGTAACTCTTACGGTAAAAGCTGTGATTAATAGGTGGTGCTAAGACAGTTAATGCTGAACAGAAGTCATTTTTATATGTAGGTATTTTTGAAAATCATTGTATCAACGCAGAAAGCACCAGACTCTTTAGTATGAATTATTTTTCTGTGGAATATTATTCCAAAGCAAATCTAATAACTGTGGTGGTGTTGGCTGAGAATGGCAATGAGGAAGAAAGAGGGGGAGAGTAGAAAGACCCTAACTGTAGTTCTTAGAAGTAGTACATGATAGTGACAATGTGTTTATCTTCCAAAAACCATTATGCAAGTTGTATTTCTATGAAAATTTATGATATATGGAAGCAGAGGTAATTTGTCATGATGCAGGTGCAGAATGCATTTGATGGTACAGTCTGCTTTGCTCTAGAGAGGCCTGATGTGATGTTCTGTTATTTTGGTTTGTATACGTATTGAGGTTTTCAGAAGACTGTCAATGACTTCTCACAGTGTGAAATTTCTACTGAATTTCTAAAGTGAAAGGTGATTTTCTGAAAGCACATAGTAAACAACTGCAATTTTTGTGAAAAGCTCTGTGTACCTCACTAACAGAGGTTAAATGACATTCATGAGCCTAGACAGCTCTGTATAAGTATTCAAATATGACCAAAATAACAAACAAACACAAAAAAAATCACCACCCGCCCCAAAATAAATATCAGCAAGCAATTTATTTTTCAGTAAACCTCAACTTCTCCCTGAAATGTATCAGAAATCAAATAGCAGCTAACAAATATATTTTTCCTTTAAATCTGGCTGACACTGTTTTTTGCTTTATACTGTCTACTTTTCAGTGAAATGAGCCACAACATAAACCCTTTCTCTTCTTATTTTTTAACCCATTTTATTGTGTAAAGGAAATGGAGACATTACTTAGATACAGCAGAGTCAGTTTTAATTACCTAAACTTGGCTTTTTAACATTTTTTTAAATCAAAATATTGACAAAAGGTAAGATGGTTTGGCTGCCCCTCAAAGGATTTTCAGTATATTTGATCAATTCTAGACATATCTTGCTTGAAAAAAACATTTCTACAGTTGTTAAAGAAAACAGCCTTCAGTTTCTCCTTTGAAATCTTTCATGACATTCAGCCTGAAAACAGTCAATAAAAAGTTTTCGAAAGCACTATGGTTGCAGCAATTTTGAACTCTGAAAGTAAGAAGAGTGCAAAATAGCAGTGCATTGTTTATTATGTCTTTCATATGTTTTTAATACTGATTATGTAGATGTTCTCAGTTCAGCAATATACTGTTTTTGTAACATCTTACTACCACAGAAAGATTTATTCTGTGATTAAATGAGTAGGATGGGAACAAGCAGAGGTAAGTTCAAGTCCTAGCCCTTTCTTAGACGTTATTGCATGATCTTGTTCAAGACAACATAATTATAGTATAGATATGCCTCTAGTATTTGCTTCAAAGGTGAATGTATCTTCTTGCTTTGGTATTAAGATGCTCACCTCATCATATGAGTTCTTGCAGACAATATTGCAAGAAGAAAACATATCTTTTTGGGTTCTGGTGAGCAACAAGATAATTCTCTGAATGATAGGAGTATTTTTATAGGTAAAAATGTCTTATTTTGCCTAAAAATTTTCTGATTCTATGAAATGTATAGAGTTGCTAACCTTTCAAAAAATGTCTCCTAGAATATTTTTTTTTTACAAAGAAAGACAGCAAGCTGAATTACCTGTGATATATTCCAAGAGGTTTTTTACCCAGAGCTCTAAAATAATAATAGCTTGCAATGGTGACAACTCCCTGGCTAGTTATATTTTTTCCAAATATTCCTGATACCTTCAGAGGCTAAAATTATTTATATTCATAAAGTTTGAAAACAGCAGCTAGGAAAGTTTTTAATTGGTTGAAATTGCCTGAATTTCAGACCAATGGATTTAACAGCAAATCTGACAAGCTTTTTAAAGGAAACTATGCCACAACAGGCATCAGCAATGCTCTATTTTTTCGACAATTACACTGGGCTTTCAAAACTGATTATGGCCTGTTTTGCATCTATATGGCCTGGAAGTTCATGACAGCCATCATCAGTATGACATTCTGATGTCACTACAAACCCACACATTTCTGAATGCATGAATTATGCTAGGTAGAGTTCTCTGAAATCTATTTATACACATTTTTAAAAGATTCAGTGCAGATACCAATTGCACTTCTTATTGCCAATGAAAATATTTGGAACACTACTAAAAAATCCTCTGAAGATTTAGTTTAAGGCAAACTAAAAAAAGAGAACAAAAGTTTGTTCTTTTCAAACTGTGTCAGAATTACTTGAAAATCTTATCCATACTTTAATCCACTATGAATTATTCCATTGATCCTTATATTTCTTTAAAATCTCTAACATCAGAATGTCAGAGAACCACGTCAAAATCGAATGTTAATTCACATTATTTACAAATGTGCTTACAATTTACACAGAACGGTTGATACTTTCTGTGTTACAGCTGCCATTGACCTAGACAGGCTGGAGGAATGGGCTGCCAGGAACCTCGTGAAATTCATCAAGGACAAATGCCATGTCTTGCTCCTGGGAAGAAAGGCCCCTGAGGAATGACATTGGCTTGGACCACACGGGCTTGGGAGCAGCTCTGTTGAGAAGGACCTGGGGAGGTGCTGGTAGGTAGCAAGCTGGGCTTGAGCCAGCAGTGTGCCCTGACAGCAAAGAAGGCCAAGAGCAACCAGGGCTATAGTAACATGGCCAAGAGGTGCAGAGGAATGATCATCCCCCTCGCCTCATCAGTCATTAGGCTGTTAGCCTTGGGACACTCCACAGGGGAAAGACATTGATTCCCTGGAGCATGTTC
>NW_010264359.1:7520-7897 GCF_000690775.1 Eurypyga helias
GCTTTCAAGCTGGTGTGGGGCTGGAGCTTGTTCAACCTGGAGAAAAGATTCGTTTGAGGGAACCTAACAGCAGCCCAGCATCCTGAAGATGAGGATGACAGACAACAGCCATAAGTTTAAACAAGGGACATACTGTCTGTTTATAGGGAAAATATTTTTCCACATGAAGATAATCAGACACTAGAACAGGTTGCTTCAAAAGGACTGTGCAGTCTCCATCCTTGGTAGTTTTTTGGATCTGATTGAACCAGACCCTGAGAAACCTGGTCTGATCTCACAGCTGACCCTGCTTTGAGCAGGAGGTAGGAGTAGAGTCCCTTCTAAGGTGAATTATCCTGGAATCCCATGTTTCTGTGAATGAATCATAGAATCATAGA